>NC_084613.1:57375449-57482949 GCF_033978795.1 Nerophis ophidion
TACCGATAATTAGTTCCCACTGGTTATGGCGACCCTGACGTGTTATATGTGGGTCACGGCAAGGTGCAGTAGTTTCAACAGTCTCATTACACTTTTTACATGAAGTAGTACAAAATGGCACATTATTTTTTTTTTATTAATGAAAATCTCACACACACACACAAAAAAATATTTGTTTGAAAACTAAATTTAAGGTATTTGAAAAGGTATTAGGTTAATTTGTGCATGTTTTTCTTTTATTCATTCATATGGTAGAAAAGTTGATGTATTTCTGACAGATTTAAGAAGTGACAATGAGAAACATTACATTGAAACACTTCCACAATCCAAATGTCCGAAAAGAAGTAAGAATAAGCAGGGCCAATTTAATTATATTTTGTCCATAGGTTTTACATTTTAACTAAAGGTGTGGCAGTTATGAACACATTGTTCAAAACTCGCAAGGTTTTTCCTGCATCTAGATTCACAATACTCCTCTAATTTGTTCACTCACTCCATCACCCCTACTATACTGGTAGCTAAATTAAAAACGTTTACATGTTGCTAATTGAGCAACTGATGCTCTAACTGTTACTCAATTTCTGTGAGGAACTCGCCTGGCTGCAATTGTTTTACCCCAAGATGCATGAACCAGCAGACGATGAACAGGTAAGATGATTTTAATTAACAAACAGAGGAGGATGCAGTCTTGCATGAAACAGTTCACAAACATAAAGCAATCATCGAGCACTGAGGACTGCTCGAGACAGGCATAAATAGAGACATGCTCATTGGCAGTAGGTGTGGACCGGCTGTCAATCAATAGCAGGTGAGGGAAGACCCGCTGTGCTTAGCAGGACAAACAGGAAATGGAAACAAATTAAGAGCACTGATGGGAAGTAAATACAAAACAAGGAAACAACAGAAATTAAGTGACGGATTGTCACAGGACCCCCAAGGGTCCATGACCGGGTCCTGCGCATCGCTGGCAACAGTGTGGGAAGAGTCCATCAGACGGCCACTTTCTTGGTCGAGGAGAAGAAGGTCGCGTTAGTCCTCGGGATATCATGGCTGTGGCAACACGACCCACACATCTCCAGGACCTCAGGCAAGATCATGGCGTGGAGCACCCCATACCACGCTAACTGTCACAAGTCTGCATCTACTTGGATCAACAAACCCAGACCCAGTATTCCTCACATTGATATGGCCCAGATACCGGTTTTCTACCACCATCTCGCCACTGTGTTCAGCAAGGAACACACACAATCCCTTCCTCCTCACAGACCCTATAACTGCGCCATCGAACTGCTCCCTAACGCTACCCTGCCATCCAGGAGCTTGTGCAACCTGTCACTCCCTGAAAAGGAAGCCATGACGGACTACATTACAGAGTCCCTAGCTTCAGGAATCATCACACCTTCTAAATCTCTGTTGGCGGCTAGATTATTTTTTTGTGGCCAAGAAGGATGGATCTTTAAGACCTTGCATTGACTACTGTCTTTTGAATAAAATTATGAACAAGTACCCTCTACCCCGGCCTAATTCTTCCTTTGAGCCTCTTGCACCAGTCACAATCTTCACCTAACTGGACTTGCGGAACGCCTATTACCTGGTACAAATCAAGGAGGGCGATGAGTGGAAGACGGCTTTCAACACCACTCTAGGGCATTACGAATATAAGGTAAGGCCCTTCAGACTCACCAACGCCCCTGCTGTCTTCCAGACACTCATCAATGACATTCTCCGGGACATGTTGGATCAGTTCGTCGTGGTCTATTTGGACAACATTCTAATCTTTTCTCGCAGTCTGCAGGAGCACAAAGAGCACGTCCATCTCGTCCTACAGCCCCTTTTTGAGAATCGGCTATTCGTCAAGGTGGAGAAGTGTAGGTTCCACGCATCTTCTGTGGAATTTTTGGGATTTGTAGTCGAGAGAGGCCACATCAGGGCTGACCCCAAGAAGATCGAGGCAGTTTTAGCTTGGCCACCACCCGGAACTAAGGAGATTCCTAAAGTTCGCTGGCTTCTATCGTTGGTTTATCTGGGACTTCAGCAGGGTAGCCACCCCACTTCATTCCCTCACATCTATTAATACTCCTTTTCTATGGACTCATGAGGCCAGTAAAGCCTTTGAAAGGACCGAAGAAGAGCTTCATCTTCACTCCGGTCCTGATCCACCCAGACTTGGACTGTGCCATCTTGATGGAGGTGGATGCTTCAGACTCTGGGATCGGGGCTACACTCTCTCAAAGCTGCAAGGTTGACAATCTGCTTCACCCATGTGTCTTTTTTTCTAGGCGTCTTTCCCCAGCTGAGCGGAACTTTGATGCTGGAAATAGAGAGCTACTGGCGGTCTCCGAGGCTCTGGCAGAATGGAGACACTGGTTGGAAGGAGCCAAGCACCAATTCCAGATCCTGACAGACCACAGCAACCTTCTCCACATCCACTCAGCCAGGAGACTGAACAATCGGCAGGCAAGATGGCAATTTTTTTTCTGTAGATTCGACTATGTTCTTTCTTTCAAACCGGGGTCGAAACATACTAAGGCTGACACACTATCAAGACAGTTCATGGAAGAACCCACCTACCCGTCGGTAGCCGAACCCATCCTTCCTCCTGCACACATTGTTGGAATGGTATTTTGGAAGGTGGAGGACCTTGTCAAGACTGCACTTCGCTCCAATCCAAGACCTGGAAGTGGACCTCGCAGCAAGCTTTTGTCTACTGCGAGCTTCGATCCAGGGTCCTGGATTGGAGGCAATCCAGTTTGTTCTCTGTCATCCGGGGATTCAACAAACACTATTCTTCACACGACAACCTTTTTGGTGGCCATCCAAGGCGGTAAACACACGTGAGTTCATCGCTGCCTGTACCACTTGTGCCTGCAGCAAACCCTCGCACAGACCTTTTGCTGGTCTCCTGTGCCCTCTGCCGATTCCTGCCCATCCATGGTCGTACATAGCTCTGGACTTCATTACGGGATTTCCAGTTTCCAGAGGTAACACCACAGTACTGACTATTGTCGACCATTTCTTCAAGGCAGCTCACTTCATCTCGCTTTGTAAGCTTCCTTCCTCCTCGGAGACGGCTGACCTCCTCATATGCACGTCATCAAGCAACATGGTTTTGCGATGGACATCGTATCTGACCGGGGTACTCAGTTCACCTAACAAGTACGGAGAGCCTTCTGCAAGGGGATCGGGGCCTCGATCAGCCTCACCTCTGGATACCACCCTCAGATCAACGGGCAGGCAGAGATGGCCAACCATAGTTTAGAGACCGTGCTGCGCTGCATTGCTAACCGCCAGCCAGCGTCTTGGAGCAAGTTTATTCATTGGGATGAATACTCCTACAGTGCCATGAAGAGCTCCGCTACCGGTATGTCTCCCTTTGAGTGCTCACTGGGTTATCAATCCCCCATGTTTCCCCAGCAAGAACAAGAGTGGTGTCAGAAGATGTAGAGACCCGCTCGGGCGGCACTTGAAAGGGCTATGGAGAGGACGCGCTACAGGGGAAACCGGCGCGGCATCCAGGCTCCATATTGTCAGCTGGAACAACTTGTTATGTTGCTTGCCAAAGACCTCAACCTTCAGGGACCTTCCAGGAAATTAGCCTCACGTTACATTGGACCTTATACTATTTTGTCAGTTATAAACCCTGCATCTGTCAAGTTGGCTCTCCCACCCTCGGTCAAGCAACACCCTTTAGTACATGTCTCCCAGATTAAGCCGGTAGCGGAGAGCGCTTTGTTCCCCTCTACCCCTGCCGCTCGGCCCCAACCCACCCCTCCCTAGGTTCTTGGAAATTGGCAACACGGTGTGGACGGTCAGAAAAATCCTTAGGGTCCATCAACAAGGTAGGGGGCTCGTATACCTGGTCGACTGGGAAGGATATGGGCCAGAGGACAGATCTACCTTGCTGATCCCTCTCTTATTGAGCATTTTTACTGTGCTAACCCCAATGCTCCCCGATGCTCGTCGGGAGCCTCGTCTAAAGAGGGCGATACTGTCACGGCGCATGCACAACCCTGCATGTCATCTGCGGCAAGCTCTGCCGGCACCTCCACTAGATGCGCGTCGGGACACACCCCTGCTCGTACTACCCACATCGCGGCCAAGCGTCTGCAAAGCTGCAGGCAATCTGCAATCAGCGCACGCGGTGGTGATGAAGACATACAGAATAAAGACCAGCGGACCCAAACATCCAGTGCCAGAATGTAGTTCGCTCCTCGTAGTAAGGATCCCGTCTGGGGCTTCCCTCCTGCGTACTTGCTCTCTCTCTGTGCCTTCCCTGTTCCCGTGTCTTAAGTCATCTGTTTTCCCCGCAGTGCTTCCCCTGTTTCCCATGATAGAGCTGCGTGCCTCGACTTCCCTCTGGATTCCGGACTGCCTCCCTTAATCCTCGACCCCTGTTTCGACACAGACCCTGTTGCTTCTCTCCAGGCCCCGACCGCTTGCTTGCTCATTGACTGCCTTCTCGCCTTGCCCCTTTGTTCTGATGAAGGAGTCATCCAACATGCACATACAACCAACTCTGGTAACATTTACACTGTTAATTCTACACATCGTCTTGCACCATTTACTTAGAGTAGCATACACACCCATACACATTATCATCAGGTTCAATAAACCTATTGAACTGATCCCTACCTGTGTGTCGTCTCCTTTCTCCTTCGTACGTTACAGATATAGATACTGTTTTTTACTGTAGGTAGAGAAAATTAATAACATTGTAGGGGTGGCCCAGAGAAAAGGCAAACTAAATAAATACAAAAAGTGAGGGGTAGGGACCCCTTGAGGTACTTGTAGGGTGTTGCCAGCTAAATGACAGATAGTGAATAGTAATGGACCCTTTTGGGTCCAATTGTACACTCCCAGTTACATTAACGTTGATTTTATACAAACACCGTTTCCATATGAGTTGGGAAATTGTGTTAGATGTAAATATAAACGGAATACAATGATTTGCAAATCATTTTCAACCCATATCCAGTTGAATATGCTACAAAGACAACATATTTGATGTTAAAACTGATAATCATTTTTGCAGGTGCCTTTAGCAACACAACCACAGCCGGTGTTTCCTTGTTTACATTCCCGAAGGTGAAGCTTTACTATGGAACAGAGCGGTCAAGCGAACATAGTTCCCGACCACATGTCAACCGGCAGGTTTCGGTGAGAAAGTTGTGGTAATAAGTCGGCTCTTACCGTAGACATAAGTGGAGTTTGCGTCCTCCTGCAGCTGCGGACTCTCCTACCTTCTACCACCGGAGACACTGGCGGTCACCACAACCGTGGCTGCACCGCTCCGACTTTTAGGTACCATATAGTCTCACTAAAACACTAGTAACACAATAAGCAAATAAGGGATTTTCCAGAATTATCCTAATAAATGTGTCTAACAACATCTGAATAGCTCCAACTGCCCTCACCTTTTTTTTTCTTTCTAGTCCTTCACTCTCACTATCGTCATCCACGATCTTTCATCCTCGCTCAAATTAATGGGGAAATCGTCACTTTCTCGGTCCGGATCGCTCTTGCTGATGGTGGCTATGATTGTAAACAATGTGGGGTTGTGAGGAGCCCTACAACCGGTGACGTCACACACACATCGTCTGCTACTTCCGGTACAGGCAAGGCTTTTTTATTAGCGACAAAAAGTTGCGAACTTTTTGTCGATGTTCTCTACTAAATCCTTTCAGCAAAAATATGGCAATATCGCGAAATTATCAAGTATGACACAGAGAATGGACCTGCTATCCCCGTTTGAATAAGAACATCTCATTTCAGTTGGCCTTTAAGCTGTACATCAAGCAAGAATGGGAAAGAATTCCACTTTCAAGGTTTCAACAATTAGTTTCCTCAGTTCCCAAAAGTTTATTGAGTGTTGTTAAAAGGAAAGGCGATGTAACACAGTGGTGAACATACCCTTTCCCAACTACTTTGGCTCATGTTGCAACCATGAAATTCTAAGTTAATTATTATTTGCAGAAAAAAAACAAGTTTGAACATCAAATATCTTGTCTTTGTAGTGCATTCAATTGAATATGGGTTGAAAAGGATTTGCAAATTATTGTATTCCGTTTATATTTATATCTAACACAATTTCCCAACTCATATGGAAACGGGGTTTGTACATGTGAGCCCATTGATAGAAATGCTGTTAAATGTAGCTTTGATGTAGCAAACTACTTTTGCCGTATAGCTTTTAGTGTAACTTGCTACAATTCACCTGGGGATAGCTTCCCCTGTAGCTTAGCTACATTTAAAGTTAAAGTACCAATGATTGTCACACACACACTAGGTGTGCCGAAATTATTCTCTGCATTTGACCCATCACCCTTGATCACCCCCTGGGAGGTGAGGGGAGCAGTGGCCAGCAGCGGTGCCGCGCCCGGGAATCATTTATGGTGATTTAACCCCCAATTCCAACCCTTAATGCTGAGTGACAAGCAGGGAGGTAATGGGTCCCATTTTTATAGTCTTTGGTAATCGAGAGTAACTTGTAGCTTAGCTTACTACATTTTCCAAGTAGCTTGCTCATCACTGTCTGGGACATACAAAATCATAATAATTGTTTACAGTGTGTACTGGCAAAATAAGGCTATCAAATGAAAAGTGCAGAAGGCGGTAACAACTGACGTTTCAGTTATTTAGTCCTTAAATCTATGGTCCAGCTTTTTTGTTGTGTTTTTGTAACCAATATTATTAACAATAACTGGCTTGGTATACCATTTACAAGAAAGAAATGGAATTCTTCCAACATATATCCAAACACGGGTGTTTTACATATTTTTCATGTAGTTTATAAAACAGTTTCCTTGTAGACATTAGAAGCTGCCCATGGTCCATACAGACAATAACATTCAAACTGGTTGAACGCTCACATTCTTTCTTTTAACCTCCATGATCAGCAGTTTTATGCTTAACTTTTTGTCTGTATCATGTTGCACTTTATTTGGCTCCAAATCAATCAATCAATCAATCAATGTTTATTTATATAGCCCCAAATCACAAATGTCTCAA
The DNA here is from genome assembly GCF_033978795.1 of Nerophis ophidion. Lineage (NCBI taxonomy): Eukaryota > Metazoa > Chordata > Actinopteri > Syngnathiformes > Syngnathidae > Nerophis > Nerophis ophidion. The sequence goes on from NC_084613.1 coordinate 57,382,458, forward strand.
AGGACTGCACAAATCATTACGACTACAACATCCTCGGAAGAACCCACAAAAGGGCAAGGAAAACTCACACCCAGTGGGCAGGGAGAATTCACATTCAGTGGGACGCCAGCGACAATGCTGACTATGAGAAACCTTGGAGAGGACCTCAGATGTGGGCAACCCCCCCCCTCTAGGGGACCGAAAGCAATGGATGTCGAGCGGGTCCAACATGATACTGCGAAAGTTCAATCCACAGTGGCTCCAAGACAGCAGCGAGAGTCCCGTCCACAGGAAACCATCTCGAGCGGATCAGCAGCGTAGAGATGTCCCCAACCGATACAGGCGAGCGGTCCATCCTGGGTCCCGACGAGCGGTCCATCCTGGGTCTCGACTCTGGACAGCCAGTACTTCATCCATGGTCATCGGACCGGACCCCCTCCACAAGGGAGGGGGGGACATAGGAGAAAGAAAAGAAGCGGCAGATCAACTGGTCTAAAAAGGAGGTCTATTTAAAGGCTAGAGTATACAGATGAGTTTTAAGATGAGACTTAAATGCTTCTACTGAGGTAGCATCTCGAACTGTTACCGGGAGGGCATTCCAGAGTACTGGAGCCCGAACGGAAAACGCTCTATAGCCCGCAGACTTTTTTTGAGCTCTAGGAATCACTAATAAGCCGGAGTCTTTTGAACGCAGATTTCTTGCCGGGACATACGGTACAATACAATCGGCAAGATAGGCTGGAGCTAGACCGTGTAGTATTTTATACGTAAGTAGTAAAACCTTAAAGTCACATCTTAAGTGCACAGGAAGCCAGTGCAGGTGAGCCAGTACAGGCGTAATATGATCAAACTTTCTTGTTCTTGTCAAAAGTCTAGCAGCCGCATTTTGTACCAACTGTAATCTTTTAATGCTAGACATTGGGAGACCCGAAAATAATACGTTACAGTAATCGAGACGAGACGTAACAAACGCATGGATAATGATCTCGGCGTCTTTAGTGGACAAAATGGAGCGAATTTTAGCGATATTACGGAGATGAAAGAAGGCCGTTTTAGTAACGCTTTTAATGTGTGCCTCAAAGGAGAGAGTTGGGTCGAAGATAATACCCAGATTTTTTACAGAGTCACCTTGTTTTATTATTTGGTTGTCAAATGTTAAAGTTGTATTATTAAATAGAGGTCGGTGTCTAGCAGGACCGATAATCAGCATTTCCGTTTTTTTGGCATTAAGTTGCAAAAAGTTAGCGGACATCCATTGTTTAATTTCATTAAGACACGCTTCCAACTGACTACAGTCCGGCGTGTTGGTCAGCTTTAGGGGCATGTAAAGTTGGGTGTCATCAGCATAACAGTGAAAGCTAATACCGTATTTGCGTATGACGTCACCTAGCGGCAGCATGTAGATGCTGAAGAGTACAGGGCCAAGGACCGAACCCTGGGGAACTCCACATGTTACCTTAACATAGTCCGAGGTCACACTGTTATAGGAGACGCACTGCATCCTATCAGTAAGATAAGAGTTAAACCATGACAGGGCTGAGTCTGAAATACCAATTCGTATTTTGATACGCTCTAATAAAATATTATGATCGACGGTATCGAAAGCAGCGCTAAGATCGAGGAGCAGCAACATAGATGACGCATCAGAGTCCATCGTTAGCAATAGATCATTAGTCAGTTTTGCGAGGGCTGTCTCAGTCGAGTGATTTGCCCTGAAACCGGATTGAAAGGTTTCACATAGATTGTTAAACGCTAAGTGCTCATTTAGCTGCTCTGCAACAATTTTTTCGAGGATTTTCGAAATAAAGGGAAGGTGAGACACCGGTCGGTAGTTTACCATGAGGTCTGGATCGAGGTTAGGTCTTTTAAGGAGAGGATGAATAACCGCTTTTTTGAATGCAACGGGAACAGTGCCCGAGGAAAGTGATAAGTTTATAATATTTAGCACTGATGGACCTAATAATACAAAAAGCTCCTTGATAAGTTTCCCAGGAAGTGGGTCAAGTAAACATGTTGTTTGTTTTATTCCATTTACACGTTGTAACAATCCTTCTAATGTTATTTCATCAAAACGAGAGAAACTATTTTGGATATTTGCAGTATCCGCTGTATATACAATCGTATCTGTGTTACTATAACCCCGTTGTAGCTGGGACGCATTGTCTTTAATCTCCTTTCTAATAAGTTCAATTTTCTTATTAAAGAACTTCATAAAGTCATCTGCCGAATGGGTGGAGCTACTGGAAGGAGTCCCTTGTTGGGTTAGCGATGCTACTGTACTAAACAAAAATTTTGGATCGTTTTTATTAATGCGGATGAGATTTGAGTAATAATTAGTTTTAGCTAAGGTAAGCATGCGTTTATAAGTTATTAAACTATCACTCCATGCTTGATGGTGCACCTCAAGTTTAGTCGTGCGCCATTTGCGTTCCAGCTTTCTACATAATAATTTCTGAGCTCTAGTTTCTTCAGTAAACCATGGCGTACGCCTTTTTGGAGCCTTTTTTAACTTCAGCGGTGCTATACTATCAATGGTTTCGCGCAGTGCGTTGTTAAAGTTGTTAGTGAGGTTATCAATAGACCCCACATACTTTGGGAACGGTGCCATTACCGAGGGCAGTAGGTCCGCAAGAGTCGTCGTTGTGGCAGCATTAATGTTGCGGCTGCTATAGCAGTTATTATTATTATTAGCTTGCCGAACATGAGTCTGAACTTCGAATTTTATAAGGTAATGATCGGACATTACTTTAGTATACGGGAGTATCATAACTTTGGAGACGGTGATACCTCTGACAAGCACTAGGTCTATCGTATTACCGCTACAATGCGTCGGTTCATTTATTATTTGTGTAAGACCACAGCTATCAATTATAGTCTGGAGCGCCACGCACGGTGGGTCCAATGGGGTATTCATATGGATATTAAAGTCCCCCATTATAATTATATTATCGGCGTGCGTCACTAGATCAGCAACAAACTCTGAGAATTCATTAATAAAGTCCGAATAGGGCCCTGGGGGGCGGTAGATAACGGCCAGGCACAGAGGCAGAGGTGTGGCAGACTTCATAGAAAGCACCTCAAACGATTTATATTTATTATTTAAGTTAGGACTAAAGTTAAAGTTTTCGTTGTATATTAGTGCGACACCCCCTCCCCTTTTGAGGTGACGGGCAATATGCGCATTCGTATAGTTAGGAGGGGATGCCTCATTTATCGCAAAAAAGTCGTCTGGTTTGAGCCAGGTTTCGCTAAGACCGATGACGTTAAGGTTGTTGTCTCTAATGACCTCATTGACTAATAACGTTTTGGGAGACAAAGATCTGATGTTTAGAAAGCCCATATTATAGGTAGTGGGCTGTTTTAAGGAGTTGTTGATAAAATTATCCGTAGTAGCAATATTAATAATGTTGCGTTTATTATGCGCAGTGTACTTAAAATAATTACGACCATATCTAGGAATTGATATGACGGGAATTTTCAGATTGTCTACTTGGCGCTGCGATAAACTGAACGCATCATAATTTGCCACCTCAGTAGAACGCATGTCTAACTCTGACGAAGTCATAGATACAGTAGAAAAAACATTTTGTGAGTTGTGTATTATTCTACGAAAATTGCTATGTGTACAGGGATCATCCAGCCTGGCGCTGGCTAGTTCTAACTTAACTGACTCCATACCCAGGCTAGCAGGCTCTGTAATTGCCTGTGACCGGGCTTGCTCTAGTGCAGTTAGTCAAATGTGGCTCAATGCGAAGTCTATGTTCCGAGACAAGAGGATAGCGCCTTCCTGGTTAGGGTGAAGGCCGTCTCTCCTCAGCAAGCCAGGTTTGCCCCAGAAAGAGGGCCAATTATCAATAAACGTAAATCCCTGTTGTCTGCAGAAGCTATCCAGCCACCTGTTAAGAGAGACTAATCTGCTATATCTCTCATCATTGCCTCTCCCAGGCAGGGGGCCAGAGACAATTACTCGATGCCTGGACATCTTTCTGGCGAGATTACAAGCCCTGGCTATGTTTCTCTTTGTAATCTCTGATTGTCTCATCCTAACGTCATTGGAGCCAACGTGTATTACTATATTCGCATAACTAGTGGTGCGGTTAGCCTGCCGTACGTGTTTACTAGACCTGTTGCGAGTTAGCTCCCTAAGATTAGCTTCAATGTCAGGTGCTCTGCCCCCGGGAATACACTTAATTGTGGCTGGTTTGCTAAGCTTTATGTTTCGGGTGATGGAGTCCCCTATAACTAAAGTGTGGTGCCCGGTAGACTGGGGTGTAGGACTAGCTAAAGGGCTAAATCTATTATGCGTCTCAACCGGTACACCGTAGCTTGTAGGCCGATTAGGGCTGCTACAAGCTGGGCTAGTTAGCTCGCTACAGCTAACGCTAGCAGATGTGTCCGCAACATCTAAAGTTACGAAATTACACTGCTCTAACTGGCGGACACGGCTCTCTAGCAAAGCCAACCTATCCATGAGTAAAGTGCACGAAGCGCAGGAAGCCATACTCACAGAAACTTTCCGTCGCCGAGTGGAGTGCCAGCTGTCTTCGGGAAGTGGTGGTCACGGTGGCTGGGGAGAAGCTTCCTTCAGACCGGCGCTGCCTTTCTCCGCTAGCCTCGTTAGCTTAGCAGCTAGCTAGCTGAGGGCGGAGTGGTGAGACAGAGATCGGGTGATTTGCAAGTTAAATTGAACTATTAAATATGTTCGATAAGTTGTAAATAAAGCTGCAAAACAGTTAAAATCACACAGATAGAACGATACTTAGCTTTTTTGCAACAAGAGCAGTCAGCGAGCAGTCATTCACGTTGACCCGGAACCGGAAGTGCAAGATGCAAGATGAGAACTAAAGGATGATTTTTGATACCAATAATAACAGCCATCAAATGTATTCTCTCCAATTAGAAGGTATTGATGAGCACTAATGAGCAGTCAGCAAAGTGATAAATATTATCAAATGGCTGATATAGTCTGCTCAAAGTGGATGTACCATTTTTTTAAATGCTTAAAATTAAAAAAATATATATTTACAAAATCTTTGTACAGTACAGTACTGTTATCATATAATATTTCCATATGTATGATTCTTTGACAAATAAAAGGTACTTTTTATGTCCTAGATGTCAGACCTTCTCACAGCATGAGATTGTTGCAGCACTTCAGCCATCACACATCGCTACAGAAATAAAAAGCCAACAGAAGCATTACAAAATTGGGGATATAATCATCTGGAAACACAAATGTAGCCTGTGCTAGCTACTCTTCACAAAATCAAGAAAAATTCTCAAAGCACCTGGTCATAATTCTTAAAGTTCAACTCATCTCACTCAGCAGCATTGGTGCATGGTCGCCATGGAGCCCATTTCAAATAACAGACTTTTTTCTCATTATTGTGTCTGAAGTGAACATTTCGCTTTTTTAATGGACTCCCACATCAAATTTAATGTGGTTTCTTTTCGTTGTTTATTTTCATCAATTTGACCGACAGAAGATTTTTTTTTCAGAGTGGAAATGAGTCATAGCAGATATCCAGTCATGACAAATTAGAGACCCTTAGGGGTTGGACCTACCTGGAAGCTATGATGATTTTAATTTACTTTCATTAATGAACATACAGTGCAATTCATTACATAAAAAATTAGGCATTTAAATAGGTAGGAATAAAACAAGAAAATACAAATCTATACTTTTAAAAAAACACACATATATATATATATATATATATATATATATATATATATATATATATATATATATATATATATAACAAAACAACATTAGAATTAGAAATCAAACATACAAAATAAGCAAATAAGAGTTAAAAAGGAAAAAATTATGACAGACTATAGCTTCTATAGTGATAAAGGAAAACCATTCAAAAATATGTTAAAACTTAAATTATAGTAAATAAGTAATAAATAGTTATGAATAAAGGTAAATAAAGTAATTATGAATATAATTAGCAATTATTTTAAAATAAAATAACTTACAATAAGGAAAGAGATTAAAGATGAATGTGTAAATAAATTCTGGACTAAAAAGTCTAAGAGAAATATTGGATACTGTAAGAGAGAATTAAGGGGACACCTTTAGTCAAAAATGATTTATGGGGGTCAAAGGTCAATGATTTATGAGGGGTCAAGGTCAAAGGTCAAGTTCAAAGTCAAAGGTCAAAGTCAGAGGTCATGTTCAAAGTCAAGTGGGTGTGGTTTACCCCAGAAGAGGGTGGAGTTAAGACCTGAAGTGGGAGTGGTTTAACCAGGAAGAGGGTGGAGTTTTAACCAGGAAGAGGGTGGAGTTTTAACCAAGAAGAGGGTGGAGTTTTAACCAGGAAGAGGGTGGTTTTAAGACCTGAAGAGGGAGTGATTTAACCAGGAAGAGGGTGGGTTTAAGACCTGAAGAGGGATTGGTTAAGAGGGAACAAAGGAGGGTTCAGGTTGAGGTCAGTTTTAAGGAATGTTGTATTGACGGATGGGAGACTTATGTGCGGTCAAATGTGGACAGTTTAAATGTTTACGATCGTTTGAAACAACATCCAGACTTCACGAAAACAAATTTAAACGATTGGGAGGAACTAATTAGGTTAAGGTTAACCATTTGTTTGACCCTGCTTCGATGTATTGATGGCTGGAAATGTTACGTGGGAAGATGTGGACATGCACACACGCACACACCCACACACACACACACACACACACACACACACACACACACACACACACACACACACACACACACACACACACGCACGTAGAGGGGGGATACCAAAGGGTGGTGTAAGGCTTAGTCGTTATTTGGAGCTTTATACGTTAGCGTAAAGACTTTGTTCGATTCGGCCATGATTAGTGAAACGCCTGTTTCGATTTATAAAAATAATAAAACTTACTTTGACGCTCCGCAGAAAAGTCGAGTGTTTCTAAATCGTATTCAGATGCCACCGACCGAGTATTTGCGTAAGAAATGGGACTTTGAAGCGTACGGGATGGACGGATCTTTAGGATTTGTATTCAGATACGGATTGGACGCCCCTGCTTATTTAGGCTAAAAGAAAGCGATATGAACATTGATGAATATGAATATACCCTTTGAAAAACGCACACACACGCGCGCTCACACACACGCACACGCACACACACACACACACACACACACACACACACACACACACACACGCACACACACACACACACACACACACACACACACACACACACACACACACACACACACCATTACCTCTGCTTTACCACGTTATTAGACATTGGTTTAACTCCGTTTAAACATTTAACGTTAAAAACATTGCACATGTGTAAGTCGTAATCCTTTTTTTTTTTTACCACCCGCTGACGACGAAGTGAAAGACGAAGAACTTTGTTTGATCGATCTTACAAAGTTGGAAAATGATTATCGAGGTGTGTTTAAACCTTCGAATTATTTAATATTATGTGTATTCATTATTTTGTTTCCTAGCGGTATCGCCGTAAGATCCTAACGCGATCGTTTTAACACAATCGCAGTCTGGTGAGTCAAATGATTCTCATTTTACAAGAAAAAAAAACATGCGGTATACAATATATATACATATATTTACTTACAGATATTCCCTTTACATCTCCGGCTCGTTGGACCCCCTTAACCGAGCAACCGTCGTCAATGGCCGCCGGAGAGAGTCAACCATTCCAGGCAGAGGAGAAGGCTTGATTCCGCCAAAGAACCCAGACATCAAAACCTTGGTCCGGGACAATATCATCGAAAACAACGACGGAATGTCCGACATGCCCCCGCCGTAAGTTTTTCTTGCTTTCTGTAAGCTTTTTTAAGATTCTCCGCGGCTTTCAAGAGCTCCTCTCACTCCTCTGTCTTCCGCTCAAATGAATTTCGCGCCTAAGGGGAATGGGCGGGGACTGATTCCGGAGGTGGGCGGTTGTTTCCGGCAAGCAACCTTCTGGTGTGCATTAGCACGACCTACTGAAATGGCGTGTGTACCAAGATGGATCCCTACTCTATATTCTTTTATTTAACCCAATGTTTTTTAAATACGTGTATAATGCTTTATATCCTATGTGTTGTGAATTCCATCCTACTATATCTTCCAAGGAACCCAAGGAAATGTTACCACACCTCCCGCATTATTTATTCTGTAGATTGCCTGAACTATTTCATAAACTAAATCTTGTCTTGTTTCTGATGCTATGTTTTTTTTATGCTCATCAATGCACTGCTGGAGTCCGAGCACACAACTACTTTCCTTGCTTTGTTTTCCTCTATCCAGTTAACTGCCATATAAATTGCTACCAATGCCCCCGTAAAAACAGATAGTTTATCACTGATTATTTTATTTAATACTATGTTTCCTTGTAGGATAACTGCTGCAGCTCTTACCTTTAATTTTTTTTATAGTTTTTGATGCATCCGTATATATCATATCTCAATCCATTTTTCTATCTGGTAACTATTTAAATTTCTATTCTTTAGTAATTGCATGTTTTCTTTTGGGTTATCAAACATCCACGGTGGTATTGCAGGCATTGGTACTGTAGGATTAACTATAATATTGTCAATTTTAACTTTATTACATATGTCTCCTATAATCCACCCAAAACTATTCTTTTTTTTCTTTTCTCTTTTTCTTGGCAGTTTGGTAGCACTGGACAAGTCGGGAATCCTTGCTTGGATCCTTTTAAAGTTGCCCGATAAACTGCTGAGAGTTGATCTCTCCTCTTGTCCAAAGGTTTTTCGTTCATTTCTATTTGTAATACTGCCTCTAGGGTTGATGTAGTAGCTCCACAACATAACCTTAAAGCCTGTGACTGTATCCAGTCTATTTTCCGAAGTCATGTTTTTGAAGCGGATTGGTAAATAATGCAGATGGAATTAAAGTGATATATATATATATATATATATATATATATATATATATATATATATATATATATATATATATATATATATATATATATATATATATATATATTGTTTTCAACGTCAACCTATCAGCCCCCCAATCATTACCCCTCAAAGCCCTCATTATGTTTAACACCTTTTTACTTTTTCCACTATTTTTAATTTTCCTGAAGGAACACTCCTGAAGGAATAAATAAAGTACTATCTAATCTAATCTAATCAGATCTATTTTGCTGATGTGGGTTGACTAGTTCATATTTTTATCAAACCATATTCCTAAATATTTAAATACTTGTACCTCTTCTATATTTTCACCGTATAGTTTTTATTTGGAGCTTGTTTTGTACTTTTCTCTTTGTAAAATGTATGACTTTTGTCTTTCCAACAGAGAATCTTAAACCCCAAGCCGTTCCCCAGTCTTGAACATTATTCAACACTTTGTTAGTTTTTTTAATTATTTCTTTTAACTCTAAATAATATACTAGTCCTTCATTAATCATTTTTTTCCATTACTTTCCCCAAATTTGCTATCGGCTTATAATTTCCTGCCTCTTCCGGGTCTTTCCCTGACTTGGATATTGGAATTATTACCACTAATTTTCCCCTCTGCTGGTCATTCGCCTTCTTCATATATCCTGTCATATAATTTCAAAACCACTTCTTTGACGATGCCGCCTAAGTCTTTGATCATTTGATAACTAACTAGGTCTTTCCCCGGTGACGTATTTTTAACCTTTTTCAAAATTCGAACCATTTCATTCAAAGAAAATGTCATATCCATAGTGTTGGTAAAGCTATTATCGTTGTCTTCCATCATTTCCCCAATATTTAAACTAATTGTTTCTTCTCTCTTTTGTTTTTCTACATTTCTCAAATTATCATTACTGTGCACTTTAACAAATGTTTTTGCTAAAGGTTCTGCTGTTTCCTTACCCGTGACTACATCTTCTTTAATAAATATGGCACATCATTCTCTTTACCCATCATTCCTATCTTTACGAATCGTTATATATCCTTCTATTATAAAGTTTATCAATCAATCAATCAATCAATGTTTATTTATATAGCCCCAAATCACAAATGTCTCAAAGGACTGCACAAATCATTACGACTACAACATCCTCGGAAGAACCCACAAAAGGGCAAGGAAAACTCACACCCAGTGGGCAGGGAGAATTCACATCCAGTGGGACGCCAGTGACAATACTGACTATGAGAAACCTTGGAGAGGACCTCAGATGTGGGCAACCCCCCCCCTCTAGGGGACCGAAAGCAATGGATGTCGAGCGGGTCTAACATGATACTGTGAAAGTTCAATCCATAGTGGCTCCAACACAGCCGCGAGAGTTCAGTTCAAGCGGATCCAAGACAGCAGCGAGAGTCCCGTCCACAGGAAACCATCTCAAGCGGAGGCGGATCAGCAGCGTAGAGATGTCCCCAACCGATACAGGCGAGCGGTCCATCCTGGGTCCCGACGAGCGGTCCATCCTGGGTCTCGACTCTGGACAGCCAGTACTTCATCCATGGTCATCGGACCGTACCCCCTCCACAAGGGGGGGGGGGGGGGGGGGGGACATAGGAGAAAGAAAAGAAGCAGCAGATCAACTGGTCTAAAAAGGAGGTCTATTTAAAGGCTAGAGTATACAGATGAGTTTTAAGGTGAGACTTAAATGCTTCTACTGAGGTAGCATCTCGAACTGTTACCGGGAGGGCATTCCAGAGTACTGGAGCCCGAACGGAAAACGCTCTATAGCCCGCAGACTTTTTTTGGGCTCTAGGAATCACTAATAAGCCGGAGTCTTTTGAACGCAGATTTCTTGCCGGGACATACGGTACAATACAATCAGCAAGATAGGATGGAGCTAGACCGTGTAGTATTTTATACGTAAGTAGTAAAACCTTAAAGTCACATCTTAAGTGCACAGGAAGCCAGTGCAGGTGAGCCAGTGCAGGCGTAATATGATCAAACTTTCTTGTTCTTGTCAAAAGTCTAGCAGCCGCATTTTGTACCAACTGTAATCTTTTAATGCTAGACATGGGGAGACCCGAAAATAATACGTTACAGTAATCGAGACGAGACGTAACAAACGCATGGATAATGATCTCGGCGTCTTTAGTGGACAAAATGGAGCGAATTTTAGCGATATTACGGAGATGAAAGAAGGCCGTTTTAGTAACGCTTTTAATGTGTGACTCAAAGGAGAGAGTTGGGTCGAAGATAATACCCACATTTTTTACAGAGTCACCTTGTTTTATTATTTGGTTGTCAAATGTTAAAGTTGTATTATTAAATAGAGGTCGGTGTCTAGCAGGACCGATAATCAGCATTTCCGTTTTTTTGGCATTAAGTTGCAAAAAGTTAGCGGACATCCATTGTTTAATTTCATTAAGACACGCTTCCAACTGACTACAGTCCGGCGTGTTGGTCAGCTTTAGGGGCATGTAGAGTTGGGTGTCATCAGCATAACAGTGAAAGCTAATACCGTATTTGCGTATGACGGTACCCAGCGGCAGCATGTAGATGCTGAAGAGTACAGGGCCAAGGACCGAACCCTGGGCAACTCCACACGTTACCTTAACATAGTCCGAGGTCACACTGTTATGGGAGACACACTACATCCTATTAGTAAGATAAGAGTTAAACCATGACAGGGCTGAGTCTGACATACCAATTCGTGTTTTGATACGCTCTAATAAAATATTATGATCGACGGTATCGAAAGCAGCGCTAAGATCGAGGAGCAGCAACATAGATGACGCACCAGAGTCCATCGTTAGCAATAGATCATTAGTCAATTTCGCGAGGGCTGTCTCAGTCGAGTGATTTGCCCTGAAACCGGATTGAAAGGTTTCACATAGATTGTTAAACGCTAAGTGTTCATTTAGCTGCTCTGCAACAATTTTTTCGAGGATTTTCTAAATAAAGGGAAGGTGAGACACCGGTTGGTAGTTTACCATGAGGTCAGGATCGAGGTTAGGTCTTTTAAGGAGAGGATGAATAACCGCTTTTTTGAATGCAAGGGGAACAGTGCCCGAGGAAAGTGATAAGTTTATAATATTTAGCCCTGATGGACCTAATAATACAAAAAGCTCCTTGATAAGTTTCCCAGGAAGTGGGTCAAGTAAACATGTTGTTTGTTTTATTCCATTTACACGTTGTAACAATCCTTCTAATGTTATTTCATCAAAACGAGAGAAACTATTTTGTATATTTGCAGTATCCGCCGTATATACAGTCGTATCTGTGTTACTATAACCCCGTTGTAGCTGGGACGCATTGTCTTTAATCTCCTTTCTAATAAGTTAAATTTTCTTATTAAAGAACTTCATAAAGTCATCTGCCGAATGGGTGGAGCTACTGGAAGGAGTCCCTTGTTGGGTTAGCGATGCTACTCTACTAAACAAAAATTTTGGATCGTTTTTATTAATGCGGATGAGATTTGAGTAATAATTAGTTTTAGCTAAGGTAAGCATGCGTTTATAAGTTATTAAACTATCACTCCATGCTTGATGGTGCACCTCAAGTTTAGTTGTGCGCCATTTGCGTTCCAGCTTTCTACATAATAATTTCTGAGCTCTAGTTTCTTCAGTAAACCATGGCGTACGCCTTTTTGGAGCCTTTTTTAACTTCAGCGGTGCTATACTATCAATGGTTTCGCGCAGGGCGTTGTTAAAGTTGTTAGTGAGGTTATCAATAGAGCCCACATCCTTTGGGAACGGTGCCATTACCGAGGGCAGTAGGTCCGCAAGAGTCGTCGTTGTGGCAGCATTAATGTTGCGGCTGCTATAGCAGTTATTATTATTATTAGCTTGCCGAACATGAGTCTGAACTTCGAATTTTATAAGGTAATGATCGGACATTACTTTAGTATACGGGAGTATCATAACTTTGGAAACGGTGATACCTCTGACAAGCACTAGGTCTATCGTATTACCGCTGCGATGCGTCGGTTCATTTATTATTTGTGTAAGACCACAGCTATCAATTATAGTCTGGAGCGCCACGCACGGTGGGTCCAATGGGGTATTCATATGGATATTAAAGTCCCCCATTATAATTATATTATCGGCGTGCGTCACTAGATCAGCAACAAACTCTGAGAATTCACTAATAAAGTCTGAATAGGGCCCTGGGGGGCGGGAGATAACGGCCAGGCACAGAGGCAGAGGTGTGGCAGACTTCATAGAAAGCACCTCAAACGATTTATATTTATTATTTAAGTTAGGACTAAAGTTAAAGTTTTCGTTGTATATTAGTGCGACACCCCCTCCCCTTTTGAGGTGACGGGCAATATGCGCATTCGTATAGTTAGGAGGGGATGCCTCATGCCTCATTTATCGCAAAAAAGTCGTCTGGTTTAAGCCAGGTTTCGCTAAGACCGATGACGTTAAGGTTGTTGTCTCTAATGACCTCATTGACTAATAACGTTTTGGGAGACAAAGATCTGATGTTTAGAAAGCCCATATTATAGGTAGTGGGCTGTTTTAAGGAGTTGTTGATAAAATTATCCGTAGTAGCAATATTAATAATGTTGCGTTTATTATGCGCAGTGTACTTAAAATAATTACGACCATATCTAGGAATTGATATGACGGGAATTTTCAGATTGTCTACTTGGCGCTGCGATAAACTGAACGCATCATAATTTGCCACCTCAGTAGAACGCATGTCTAACTCTGACGTAGTCATAGACACAGTACAAAAAACATTTTGTGAGTTGTGTATTATTCTACGAAAATTGCTATGTGTACAGGGATCATCCAGCCTGGCGCTGGCTAGTTCTAGCTTAACTGACTCCATACCCAGGCTAGCAGGCTCTGTAATGGCCTGTGACCGCGCTTGCTCTAGTGCAGTTAGTCAAATGTGGCTCAATGCGAAGTCTATGTTCCGAGACAAGAGGATAGCGCCTTCCTGGTTAGGGTGAAGGCCGTCTCTCCTCAGCAAGCCAGGTTTGCCCCAGAAAGAGGGCCAATTATCAATAAACGTAAATCCCTGTTGTCTGCAGAAGCTATCCAGCCACTTGTTAAGAGAGACTAATCTGCTATATCTCTCATCATTGCCTCTCCCAGGCAGGGGGCCAGAGACAATTACTCGATGCCTGGACATCTTTCTGGCGAGATTACAAGCCTTGGCTATGTTTCTCTTTGTAATCTCTGATTGTCTCATCCTAACGTCATTGGAGCCAACGTGTATTACTATATTCGCATAACTAGTGGTGCGGTTAGCCTGCCGTACGTGTTTACTAGACCTGTTGCGAGTTAGCTCCCTAAGATTAGCTTCAATGTCAGGTGCTCTGCCCCCGGGAATACACTTAATTGTGGCTGGTTTGCTAAGCTTTATGTTTCGGGTGATGGAGTCCCCTATGACTAAAGTGTGGTGCCCGGTAGACTGGGGTGTAGGACTAGCTAAAGGGCTAAATCTATTATGCGTCTCAACCGGTACACCGTAGCTTGTAGGCCGGTTAGGGCTGCTACAAGCTGGGCTAGTTAGCTCGCTACAGCTAACGCTAGCAGATGTGTCCGCAACATCTAAAGTTACGAAATTACACTGCTCTAACTGGCGGACATGGCTCTCTAGCAGAGCCAACCTATCCATGAGTAAAGTGCACGAAGCGCAGGAAGCCATACTCACAGAAACTTTCCGTCGCCGAGTGGGGTGCCAGCTGTCTTCGGGAAGTGGTGGTCACGGTGGCGGGGGAGAAGCTTCCTTCAGACCGGCGCTGCCTTTCTCCGCTAGCCTCGTTAGCTTAGCAGCTAGCTAGCCGAGGGCGAAGTGGTGAGACAGAGATCGGGTGATTTGCAAGTTAAATTTAACTATTAAATATGTTCGAGAAGTTGTACAAAAAGCTGCAAAACAGTTAAAATCACACAGATAGAACGATACTTAGCTTTTTTGCAACAAGAGCAGTCAGCGAGCAGTCATTCACGTTCAGTTTAATTTTGGCTTCAGCCATGTTTCTTGAATACAAATTATATGTGGTTTAGTTTTCATATTTTTAATATATCCCTTTAATTCCTGTTCGGTTGCTATCAAACTTCTGGCATTCCACTGAACAATTAACAGGGTGTTGGAATGTGGTAACATGACTCCGTCACGTCTAGTCTCAGTAGTACAGCTTGCACCCGGTCCCAAGATAGTTCTGTCAACAACTTTGCTGCTGCTTTGACAATTATTTTGATCTTCTCAGTCTTATTTCTAGCCAGTTCTGTACAGTTTATTACGTAAGCCAGGAATACAACTAGTTTGTCCGTGGAAATTCCTGGATTTGTTGCCTCTTGTTTTTTTTTTATTTCTTGAACTATTCACACTTCTGTTCTTTTCTACACTTTCTTGATTTCTCACTTTAAATGCCTCTGCGTATGTAATATTTCTTTCAACTTTGATTTGTTGTACTTCTGTTGCCTGTTTCATGATGTATGGCTTTTGATTATTTCTTTTTCAATCTACAATTCCAATAAATAACACGTATTTCCAGATTACTGATAACTTTTTCAAAATAAAATGTAATTTCTGAATAAGATAATCGTATCGAATCCAATGGATTGTCTGGTCCTAAAATAACACTCCATTTCAGTAGGACGTGCTAATGCACACCAGAAGGTTGCTTGCCGGAAACAACCGCCCACCTCCGGAATCAGTCCCCGCCCATTCCCCTTAGGCGCGAAATTCATTTGAGCGGAAGACAGAGGAGTGAAAGGAGCTCTTTAAAGCCGCGGAGAATCTTAAAAAAGCTTACAGAATGCAAGAAAAACTTACGGCGGGGGCATGTCGGACATTCTTCGTTGTTTTCGATGATATTGTCCCGGACCAAGGTTTCGATGTCTGGGTTCTTTGGCGGAATCAAGCCTTCTCCTCTGCCTGGAATGGCTGACTCTCTCCGGCGGCCATTGACGACGGTTGCTCGGTTAAGGGGGTCCAACGAGCCGGAGATGTAAAGGGAATATCTGTAAGTAAATATATGTATATATATTGTATACCGCATGTTTTTTTTTCTTGTAAAATGAGAATCATTTGACTCACCAGACTGCGATTGTGTTAAAACGATCGCGTTAGGATCTTACGGCGATACCTCTAGGAAACAAAATAATGAATACACATAATATTAAATAATTCGAAGGTTTAAACACACCTCGATAATCATTTTCCAAATTTGTAAGATCGATCAAACAAAGTTCTTCGTCTTTCAATTCGTCGTCATCGGCTGGTAAAAAAAAAAAAAGTATTACAACGACATACACATGTGCAATGTTTTTAAAGTTAAATGTTTAAACGGAGTTAAACCAATGTCTAATAACGTGGTAAAGCAGAGGTAATGGTGTGTGTGTGTGTGTGTGTGTGTGTGTGTGTGCGTGTGCGTGTGTGTGAGCGCGCGTGCGTGTGCGTTTTTCAAAGGGTATATTCATATTCATCAATGTTCATATCTCTTTCTTTTAGCCGAAATAAGCAGGGGCGTCCATTCCGTATATGAATACAAATCCTAAAGATCGTCCATCCCGTACGCTTCAAAGTCCCATTTCTCACACAAAGACTCGGTCGGTGGCATCTGAATACGATTTAGAAACACTCGACTTTTCTGCGGAGCGTCAAAGTAAGTTTTATTATTTTTATAAATCGAAACAGGCGTTTCACTAGTCATGGCCGAATCGAACAAAGTCTTTACGCTAACGTATAAAGCTCCAAATAACGACTAAGCCTTACACCGCCCTTTTGTATCCCCCCTCTACGTGCGTGTGTGTGTGTGTGTGTGTGTGTGTGTGTGTGTGTGTGTGTGTGTGTGTGTGTGTGTGTGTGTGTGTGTGTGCGTGTGTGCGTGTCCACATCTTCCCACGTAACATTTCCAGCCATCGATACATCGAAGCAGGGTCAAACAAATGGTTAACCTTAACCTAATTAGTTCCTCCAAATCGTTTAAATATGTTTTCGTGAAGTCTGGATGTTGTTTCAAACGATCGTAAACATTTAAACTGTCCACATTTGACCGCACATAAGTCTCCCATCCGTCAATACAACATTCCTT
This sequence comes from Nerophis ophidion, assembly GCF_033978795.1. Taxonomy (NCBI): domain Eukaryota; kingdom Metazoa; phylum Chordata; class Actinopteri; order Syngnathiformes; family Syngnathidae; genus Nerophis; species Nerophis ophidion. Next base: position 57,399,354 of record NC_084613.1, read on the forward strand.
AAAACTGACCTCAACCTGAACCCTCCTTAGTTCCCTCTTAACCAATCCCTCTTCAGGTCTTAAACCCACCCTCTTCCTGGTTAAATCACTCCCTCTTCTGGTCTTAAAACCACCCTCTTCCTGGTTAAAACTCCACCCTCTTCCTGGTTTAACCACTCCCCCTCAAAGTCTTAACTCCACCCTCTTCCTGGTTAAAACTCCACCCTCTTCCTGGTTAAACCACTCCCACTTCAGGTCTTAACTCCACCCTCTTCCGGGGTAAGCCACACCCACTTGACTTTGAAATTGACCTTTGACTTTTGACTTTGACCTTGATCTTGACCTTTGACCTTGACCCCCCATAAATCATTGACCTTTGACCCCCATAAATCATTTTTGACTAAAGGTGTCCCCTTAATACTCTCTACTTTAATTCATAAAAAAAGGACAGATTTACTGTAGATTAAGCAATAAGATATCAACATTGATCAATAAATGACATCAATTTCATCATCTTGTTAAAATGGGCACACATGAAAATATAATTAGTGTCTATATCTATGTTGTTGTCATCAATTGTTGATGATTATATTCCATCAAGCTGCATCATTTTTGAGTTGTGTGCATTTATTTTACTTAAGACGTGAAAGTTGTCTGTCTATCTGTGTCGGTGATGAGGTGGCGACTTGTCCAGGATGTAGAATGCCTTCTGCCTGAGTGCAGCTGGTATAGGCTCCAGCACCCCTAAAACCCAGACTGGGACATGTGGCAGGAGATGGATGGCTGGATGGATGAAGTAAATTTCCGAATTCGTCCTGTTGCTTGTTGTTTTTAAAACAAAAAAAGCACTTTGGTGCCACAGTCTCCGTCTGTGTCTATGTGTTTGTCTCTGTATGTGTCTGAGAAAGTGGGCGTGTTTTGGGCGTAGGCTTGGCTCTAGCTGGCAGCCTGGCACAGCTGATACCGGCACCCTAATCACTCACCTGCCTACCAGCAACTCATCACCTGCTGCCTACAAATGTTTGGACTTCACCCAGCGCCATCGCCAGAGCGTTCACCTTTCTACATGAGGTAACGCTTCTCGGCGGTTTGTCCTAGAATTCTAGCACTTTTGATAATCTTGTGAATCAGCTATTTTTGTGTTTTTGGCTCCTCATATTACGCCTATTTTCCTCTACCTTCAGTTCCCTACCTGCTGTGTGTGCCTGCCTCAATCTGCTCTCCTGGACCGCAAAGACAAGGACTATGAGCTCCCTCCTTTCCCTATGGTTTTATCTAGCGTTTCTCAAAGTGTGGTGGGGAATAGAGACATGACAGGTGGGGCGCAAGGAACGGGAGGAAATTTAACTTCAATTTTTTTTTTTTTTTTTATTATATTCTTAGATTTTTCTTTTTTTTACTATGCTTCCATTTTCTATACACACTGTAAATCACTTTGTGATTCTGTCTGTGAAATCCGCCATATAAATAAATGTGAATTACTTATTTTTCCTGTAGGCTTTAAATTTCTAGGTAGGAGCGAAAGTTTGACAGACATAGCAACAGTAACTAATGGGGGCGGGGCTAAGCGGAAGAAACTTTCGCACGGATGGGTAGCAGGCTAATGTGTGGACCACAATTACACAAAATGGATAAATTTGTGACTCGCACCTCAAAGGTCCTCGAGCCAGAGCCAGCGCCTGCAGAGAAACAAAAATCTGATGGGCCTAATCAATCAAAAAGCCAACTGAAAAGAAAATATGATGAAGGGTATCTTGCTCTTGGATTCACGGCAGCGGTGGTGGGGGCAGAGGAGAGAACCCTGTCTGTTCTGTGTCTAAAACCGCCAGCAGTAGACAGCATGAGACCCAACAAATTAAAGAGACACCTGGAGACCACACACCCCAATCATGTCAATAAGCCACTTGATTTCTTTCAAAGAAAACTGGCAGAGTACCGTCAACAGGAGAAGCGCATGGTAAAAGCTGCATCAGTAAACAGCAACGCTCAAATGGCTGCATATAGAGTTGCATACAGAATTGCACAATGCAAAAAATCACACACAATTGCTGAGCAGCTCATTCTCCCCGCTGCAATAGACATGTCAGTCATGCTTGACGAGACTAGTGCAGCAAAATTAAAAGCTGTCCCTCTGTCAAACGACACAGTTGCGAGACGTATATGCGACATTGCAAGTGATCTTGAGGACCAACTCGTAGACAAATTAAAAGAAAGTCGTTTTGCTTTACAAGTGGACGGAGCTACTGACAGCAATAAAGACTGCCTGTTCATCGCATACGTCCGCTTTGTGAATGGCGAGTCACTGTGCGAGGATTTGCATATGCATAACTCCTCCTTTTTTTTTTGCAAAGATTGCAAAGTGGCACTTTTATTTGATTTATTATTGAACTTGATGCAAGTTATAACACTTTTATTGCATTTATTATTGAACTTGATGCAAGTTATAACACTTTTATTGCATTTATTATTGAACTTGATGCAAGTTATAACACTTTTTTTTATTTATTATTGAACTCGATGCAAGTTATAACACTTTTTTTTTATTTATTATTGAACTTGATGCAAGTTACACCACAGCTGCACAATTATTTTATTTATTATTGAACTTGATGTTATTTTATGTTATTGAGTTGGAATGTATCCAACTTGATGTTACTTAATGTTCAATAAATCCCGCTTGAGGGATCAAAGATCCGTAATATCATCGCTTACGTGCAGTGATTTCTCCAGATTCTCTTAAACTTTTGATGATTTTACGGACCGTAGATGGTAAAATTCCTAAATTCCTTGCAATAGCTCGATGAGAAATGTTGTTCTAAAACTGTTCGACAATTTGCTTACAAAGTGGTGACCCTCACCCCATCCTTGTTTGTGAATTACTTAGCATTTCATGGAAGCTGCTTTAATACCCAATTATGGCACCCACCTGTTCCCAATTAGCCTGCACACCTGTGGAATGTTCCAAATAAGTGTTTGATGAGCATTCCTCAACTTTATCAGTATTTATTGCCACCTTTCCCAACTTCTTTGTCATGTGTTTCTGGCATCAAATTCTAAAGTTAATGATTATTTGCACACAAAAAAATGTTCATCAGTTTGAACATCAAATATGTTGTCTTTGTTACATATTCAACTGAATATGGGTGAAAATTATTTGCAAATCATTGTATTCCGTTTATATTTACATCTACCACAATTTCCTAACTCATATGGAAACAGGGTTTGTAGATTCCATGAAATGCTCAGTCATTCACAAACAAGGATGGGGCGGGATACACCCCTTTGTCAACAAATGCGTGAGCAAAATGTTGAACAGTATAAAAAAAACTTTCTCAACAGCTATTGCAAGGAATTTAGGGATTTCACCATCTACGGTCTGTAATACCATCAAAGGGTTCAGAGAATCTGGATAAACCACTGCACGTAAGCAGCTAAACCCGTGACCTTCGATCCTTCAGGTTGTACTGCATCAACAAGCGATATCAGTGTGTAAAGGATATCACCACGCGGGCTCAGGAACACTTCAGAAACCCATTGTCAGTAACTACAGTTGGTCGCTACATCTGTAAGTGCAAGTTAAAACTCTCCTATGCAAGGTGAAAACTATTAATCAACAACGCCCAGAAACACTGTCGGCTTTGCTGGGCCTGAGCTCCCCTAAGATGGACTGATACAAAGTGGAAAAGTGTTCTGTGGTCTGACGAGTCCACATTTCAAATTGTTTTGGAAACTGTGGACGTTGTGTCCTCCGGACCAAAGAGGAAAAGAACCATCCGGATTGTTATAGGCGCAAACTTGAAAAGCCAGCATCTGTGATGGTATGGGGGTGTATTAGTGCCCAAGGCATGGGTAACTTACACATCTGTGAAGGCACCATTAATACTGAAACGTACATACAGGTTTTGGAGCAACATATTTTGCCATCCAAGCAACGTTACCATGGACGCCCCTGCTTATTTTAGCAAGACAATGCTAAGCCACGTGTTACATCAACGTGGGTTCGGAGTAAAAGAGTGCGGGTACTTGAGTGGCCTGCCTGTAGTCCAGACCTGTCTCCGATTGAAAATGTGTGGCGCTTTATGAAGCCTAAAATACCACAACGGAGACCCCCGGACTGTTGAACAACTTAAGCTGTACACCAAGCAAAAATGGGAAATAATTCCATCTGAGAAGCTTAAAAAATGTGTCTCCTGAAGTTCCCAAACGTTTACTGAGTGTTGTTAAAAGGAAAGACCATGTAACACAGTGGTGAACATGCCCTTTCCCAAACTACATTGGCACATGTTGCAGCCATGAAATTCTAAGTTAATTATTATTTGCAAAGAGAAAAATAAAGTTTATGAGTTTGAACATTAAATATCTTATTTTTGTAGTGCATTCAACTGAGTATGGGTTGAAAAGGATTTGCAAATTGTTGTATTCCGTTTATATTTACATCTAACCTCCTCAGAGGCCTAGTGGTTAGAGTGTCCGCCCTGAGATCGGTAGGTTGTGAGTTCAAGTCCTGGCCGAGTCATACTAAAGACTATAAAAATGGGACCCATTGCCTCCCTGCTTGGCACTCAGCATCAAAGGTTGGAATTGGGGGTTAAATCACCATAAATGATTCCCGGGCGCGGCATTGCTGCTGCCCACTGCTCCCCTCACCTCCCAGGGGGTGATCAAGGGGATGGGTCAAATGCAGAGGACACATTTCACCACACCTAGTGTGCGTGTGACAATCATTGGTACTTTAACTTTAACTTTAACACAATTTCCCAACTCATATGGAAACGGGGTTTGTAATTTGTTGGCATTGCATTGACAAACTTTCTCATCATCGGCGCACAACAAGTTTGAAATAGCATCTTAAAGCAAAGCTCATACGTGAAAATGCCACGAACAGGAATGCTAAGTCGACACCAACTTGACCAGGTGTAGAACAAGGAAACAACTTCAATGCTGGTGGAGTTTACCAGTGTCAATGTAGTCAACAAAAGTAGCACAGATAAGTTAAACATAGCTTGGACAGCCGGCATATGTGAGCTACAGTGCATTCGAAAAATATTCTCAGCGATTCACTTTTTTCTGTTATGTTACAGCCTTATTCCATATTGGAATAAATTAATTGTTAAAATGACCTGGGAGGATTTTGGCTTTCAACAAGGAAAGCCTGAACAACAGCAAGCAAGATTATTGACCCGGAAAAATAATATGTAAAAACAGCAGGCAGGTGACATTTCAGACGTCACACTCTTTTCAGAATGATGGCGAGATGTAAGAAAAGCAGGCAGGTGACATTTCAGACGTCACACTCTTTTCAGTCTGATGGCGAAATGTACAGGGAGCACTCAGTCTAAAAGTGATTGCATTGTATTGCCATCTCTACCCCCACTCACTCACAGCTGGTCACTTGCTCATTTTTTCCAGAGTTGACCAAGCACGCAGTGCGGGCACACAATATTAATACAACATTGAACACACATACATGTCCTTTAGCATTGAAACAACATTGCAAAGTACTCAGTGGCCTAGTGGTTAGAGTGTCCACCCTGAGATTGGTAGGTTGGGAGTTCAAACCCCAGCTGAGTCATACCAAAGATTATAAAAAATGGGACCCATTGCCTCCCTGCTTGGCACTCAGCATCAAGGGTTGGAATTGGGGGTTAAATCACCATAAATGATTCACGGGCGCGGCACCGCTACTGCCCACTGCTCCCCTCACTTCTCAGGGGGTGATCAAGGGGATGGGTCAAAAGCAGAGGACAAATTTCGCCACACCTAGTGTGTGTGTGACAATCATTGGTACTTTAACTTTAAGTAGTTTTATTTGTAAATTGTTCTGATGTTGAAGTGTAACGTTGGAGCCACATTATACTGCAATGTTAGAATAGAATAGAATAGAATAGAATAGAGTTTTATTGTCATTATTGCAGTGAACAGGTTCAAAGAACAACGAAATTGGTGCAGATTCCCTAAGGTGCATATACAACATATACATACATATACATACAACATTGTTTCAAATATGTATATTTTTTGTGTGTACAGCAGTGTTTTTATACATATACAGACACATACATACAAAATACTAAATCTGGTCATTTTTGGCTACTCCTTAAATGCAGTCTCCGATAACAGATAGTAAAGATGCTAGCTTTTACAAAGAAGACGTCACTTGGAGGATTGGAAAATTCTCCATTTCTTATCAGGCACAAAATTAAAGTTCTGGCACAAATAATAAAGACAACAGTGAAATTAATATAAATAAATAAAAAAACCTAAAACTAAATAGGGTAATACATTTCTTTTTAAAGAACATCAATGGAGCGAAGAGAGTTGACTCTCCCGGTTGCTGTTTCAACGCTCACTCACAGCTGGTCAATCGCTCAGGTTTTCCAGAGTTGACTCAAGACTCTTTTTGTTTCACTTTCTTTAGTTTTACAAAAGACATACTGCTCAATAGTGCATGATCTTTCTTCAAAGGCCACGGCCAGCATGATGTCCATCCATTCTGATGCCAATGTTTCATCATCCGCATGTAGTCCTGTTTCTGGCAAGCTTCAAAGCAGGTGATATAACCATCCATCCATTTTCTCATTTTTTTTTTTTTTTACCAAGTACCACCATAATAATCAACATTAACATACAGTGGATTTTTAGGCCTAAGTATTGGTTAAAAACACGGCAGGGGTTTTTATTTAAGAAGTATATTTAATATATATATTTTTTTAAAGTTACCTGCCACCCAGGACTTAATGTCGGAAATGCAATTAAAAAGAGTATACATTGATATTTTGTCATCAGGAGGCATGGGAATATACAACTGTGTGTTGTCAGCATAACTGTGGAAATTAATTCCATCTCTCCTGAAGACACTGCCAAGTGGAATCAGGTATATAATAAAAATACTTTTGCTTTGACCTGCGGAACAAGAAGAAACGGATGTAGCTTCAAAAAAGAAACAGATGACCAACTTTCTGCAATTAAAGGATGCAGGCAGTATCCATAGGGTCAGTACATACATACCGATATATGGAAGAAGTAACACACCTGTCATCATAGAGTTCACCAACAATAAGGACAAAACAGGACTGCTGAAACAGAAAAACAAGCTGAAAGGAATACACCTCTACATAAATGAGCATCTGACATTTGCAAGAACTTTATAATGTTTTCCTTGTGGTCTACATAACATGTAATGGTATAGTGCTTTGGTCAAAACTTTGGACAGATTTTTTTTTACAGACCATCCTCTAGCCAGTTTCTGACTGTTTCTTCAGATTGCGCCGTTTTGTGGGTGGTCTCATTTACTTGCCAAAGTCCTCTACCAGGCCAAAATCCCTTCGATTGCGTCTTCTGCCAGTCAGCAATGTTGTTGACTACAACTTGGAACTACAACTGAATAGAAATGGCGGACTCACGCAAAGCTCTTCTGGGAAACCGCTACCATATATGGAGATATCCACTGACATAACTTAGACATAATACGTCATTAAGTCTCAAATTCCCAACAGATTGTTTGAAACAAATTTGGATAAAGGCAATATTTTTTTTAAGAATTATCTCTGCCATGCCTCGATGGTTTGATTCCAAATTTTCGGGAATTATGGTGATCTAAAATTCATAAAAAGAGGTACCAACAGGTGAGAAAAGTAGATTTTTCATAATAGGACCACTTTAGGGGAGCTGGACACAATTCAAGGCATGTGGATCAACAACTGCAAAATCAGAAAAAGTCAAAGTTCCTATTATCAAAGACACCATGTAACCAGACAATGATTTAAGTTTACATCATCTCAACTACATGTAATAGGAAATATGTCTACTTGTGATTCCAATGTGATTTTGTTAAAACTTTGTGGACATTTAAGGAATGGGAGAAGGAACGTGAGATTAGATTTCGGAGGTGTTCCAGATCAACATAACTTTATGTTAAGAAGCTGAACTAATTTATGTGTGTATGCAGGCCATCCCACCTCCACCCACAGTGACAAAAATGAGTTGATAAGACAAGAGCGTTCACTCTGTTTATTTAATTCTGCTATAGAACAAACACAGCCAAGTGCTGAGACCAGTGCAAAAACTGAACCCTCTTGCAGCCTGTTTGGAAGCTACAAACACATTTAATTTTTCCTTTAATTCACTGGGGGTTGTTTGTATTTCTGTCTCTTAGTTAGCAACAAAATGCAAAAGGTTATGGGCTGATTTTGATTAAACTTTGAGGAAATGTCAGGAGTAGGATAAGGAACAAATTATTACATTCTACGGGTGATACGGATCACCGTGTGAATTCAGGAATTTTTTAAAGGATTCTTACATTTCGGAGATCTCTCTGAGTGCTTTTCTAGTTATTATTTGTGCCAACTATTGTAACAGGCAGCCAGGACAGAGATGAATGTATTTGTTTCCCCACATGCAAAAAAATGTGGTTGAATGGTCGTCATCCTGTTTTTTCTTTGCCTTCGGATACACTTTGGTGGTGTTGTTTGAAAAAAACAAAACATAATTATGCCTACACATTTCTGATGAAGTCTTTGGAGATTTAGCCTTTGGACATTACCCTACCACTGTAATTATATCCACCTTATATTTGTAATGTTTTCTTTACATTATTACCATGTGAGGATAGAAATAAACTGCAGCAACTAAGAAAATGTCATCCAATAATAAGTGACTGCCCTCTGAGCTATGAGTAATGCATCAATTTACTTTGTGAAAACCCCGCTGAGGATAAAGTGTTCACAATTCAATTGCTCTGTGTTGTGTAACCTCCAAAAGTCTGTTTTAAAGACAGTATTTAGGAATAGTGTCAAGGACATGAGAGGAAACTCAGTGGTATGGTTGAGCTGGCTTCATAATATCATATATTTCTTGCTCTTTAAAATATCCCTAGCTGCATACAAAATCTTTCCTTGAGAGTGAAAAGGGAAGATTTCAGTACTTGGTGTGTTAGGCCATATGCTCATAGCTACATATATCCAGGGCTATGAACGCCACAGGAGGAACAGATTGGGAAGAAGCTTTTTCCTACATAAAGACTGAAATTATATTTTCTGCAGTGCAACACAGCAAAATATAATGTGTGTAAATTGTGTACATACGGATGGTGTATCTTTTATTTATGGTCTTCTAACTGCAATATTTATTTTTTGATTTTTTTTATGTGTTAGATTGATCGTCTATGACAGTGGTTCTCAACCTTTTTTCAGTGATGTACCCCCTGTGAACATGTTTTTATTTCAAGTACCCCCTAATCAGAGAAAAGCATTTTTGGTTGAAAAAAATAGCTAAAGAAGTAAAATACAGCGCTGTGTCATCAGTTTTTGATTTATTAAATTGTATAACAGTGCAAAATATTGCTCATTTGTAGTGGTCTTGTTAGGTAATGCAGGGTTGAAGGCAAGGTTGTAGCAAAAAAATGAAAATATTTAATAAGTCCAAAATAGTAACTAAGGGTGATGGGGCAAAAGTGCACACCATAGGGTGATTAACAAATGTCGTATCTTCAGTGGTCGGCGGAGGGGAAAAAAGGCCTGGACGCACTGAGCGCAGCAAGAGGTGTCCTCTTAAAACATGGAGACTAAGAAACAAAACACAACGAGGTCAAGGTTAACATGAATAAGAAGAGGCATATACCAGGGCAGCAGAATCGGAGTAGGCACATGTAAGTGCGGGGTACAGGAAACCATAACCGTCAGGGACCGGCTGGCAGTGACGAGCTTATATGCTACCAAGAAGTGATAAGTAGCAGGTGTGCCTCGTTGGGGAGAATTAGAATGAGGAAAGAAACTGACAAATAGAGAAGACAGGGAGAACACAAAAAACACCACAGGTCTTTCTTGAACTATTTGGAAAAAGAGATATAAAAATAACTAAAATCTTGTTGAAAAATAAACAAGTGATTCAATTATAAATAAAGATTTCTACACATAGAAGTAATCATCAACTTAAAGTGCCCTTTTTGGGGATTGTGATAGAGATCCATCTGGATTCATGAACTTAATTCTAAACATTTCTTCACAAAAAAATACATCTTTAACAACAATATTTATGGAACACAAAAAAATCTAGCTGTCAACACTGAATAGATAGGTAGATAGATAGATAGATAGTACTTTATTTATTCCGTCAGGAGAGTTCCTTCAGGAAAATTAAAATGTAATAAAATAAAAAATATTGCATTGTTGCATTTCTTTTCACAGTTTATGAACTTACATTCATATTTTGTTGAAGTATTATTCAATAAATATATTTATAAAGGATTTTTTAAATTTTGTTGCTATTTTTAGAATATTTTTTAAAAATCTCACGTACCCCTTGGCATACCTTCAAGTACCCCCAGGGGTACGCGTACCCCCATTTGAGAACCACTGTTCTATGACATGTAGGCATATATACTACACGTTTAGCATGCTTATTTTTTACTATGTGACCAGTCAAGGGAGGGTCAGGCCTGGTAGGCTGGGATAGACTCCAGCTTCCCTGTGTCCCGGTAAAAGATAGCTGGTATAAAAATACAGTCGTGGTCAAAAAATGATACGCACTTATAAAGAACATAATGTCATGGCTGTCTTGGGTTTCCAATAATTTCTACAGCTCTTATTTTTGTTTTGATAGAGTGATTGGAGCACATACTTGTTGGTCACAAAAAACATTCATGAAGTTTGGTTCTTTTATGAATTTATTATGAGTCTACCGAAAATGTTACCAAATCTGTTGGGTCAAAAGTATACATACAGCAATGTTAATATTTGGTTACATGTCCCTTGACAAGTTTCACTGCAATAAGGCACTTCTGGTTGAATTTTTGACCACTCTTCTTGACAAAATTGGTGCAGTTCAGCAAAATGTATTGGTTTTCTGACATGGACTTGTTTCTTCAGCATTGTCCACACGTTAAGTCAGGACTTTGGGAAGGCCATTCTAAAACCTTAATTCTACCCTGATTAAGCCATTTCTTTACCACTTTTGACGTGTGTTTGGGGTCATTGTCCTGTTGAAACACTCAACTGCGCCCAAGACCCAACCTCCGGGCTGATGATTCTAGGTTGTCCTGAAGAATTTGGAGGAAATCCTCCTTTTTTATTGTCCCATTTACTCTCTGTAAAGCACCAATTCCATTGGCAGCAAAACAGTCCAGAGCATAAAACTACCACCACCATGTTTGACGGTAGGCCTTGTTTCCCTGGGGTTAAAGGCCTCACCTTTTCTCTTCCAAACATATTGCTGGGTATTGTGGCCAAACAGCTACATTTTTTTTTCATTGCAGTGAAACTTGCCAAGGGACATGTAAGCCAAAAAAAATGTTGCTGTATATATACTTTTGACTCAGCAGATTTGATCACATTTTTAGTAGACTCATGATAAATTAATAACAGAACAAAACTTTATGAATGTTTTTTTTGTGACAAACAAGTATGTGCTCCAATCACTCTATCACAAAAAGATAAGAGTTGTAGAAATCCTTGGAAACTCAAGACAGCCGTGACATTCTTTACAAGTGTATGTAAACTTTTGACCACGACTGTATATGGAATAATTTATGCATTTTTTTTCCCCTGGACACTTAATGTCACCTTAAGGTTAAGTTGAAGCCTGGTTATGTCCTGCCTTCTGTATAAGCTATACAAGTATGTCCCACTAATACACATGCATGCAACAAAATGAAATGTTATGTTACAAAAGCAGTTTTCACAAAACCATATTACACTTGCTGGTCCAACAGAAATACACGTAGCAACTGTAGCATATGTTTTTGAATATTTTTGCTCTCGAAGATCTCTTGTGTATGTGAATGAGCGAGGGAAATGCGTATTTGTACAGGACAGCTGTGTTTGAAAGGTTGAATGTCAGTCATCTTATTCGGTCCGAATACCAATTTTGACAAAATGTAACATCTAATTGTGACAAATCTAGACATTTATTTGTTAAATCTGTTCTCTTAAACCACTGATGTTAACATATACCAATACTATAGCCCATACTTGCCAACCTTGACACTTCCGATTTCAGGAGGTGTGGGGTGTGGTCAGGTGTGGGGCGGAGGCGTGGTTAAGGGCGGGGCGTGGTTAAAAGGGGAGGAGTATATTTACAGCTAGATTCACCAAGTCAGGTATTTCATATATATATATATATATATATATATATATATATATATATATATATATATGTATATATATAAATACTTGACTTTCAGTGAATTCTAGCTATATATACATATATACAGTATATATATAAATATATATATATATATATATATAGTTATGTGTGTGTAAATGTGTAAATAAATGAACACTGAAATTCAAGTATTTATTTTATTTATATATATATATATATATATATATATATATATATATATATATATACTTGAATTTCAATGTTCATTTATTTACACATTTACACACACATAACACTCATCTACTCATTGTTGAGTTAACGGTTGAATTGTCCATTATTGTTTTTCCAACCATATCCATGTACAGTACATGGCAGTATTGTCCTGTTTAAGAGTGTCACAACATTGCTGTTTACGGCAGACGAACTGCTTTACGGTAGACGAAAAGGGACTGCTGTTGTTGTGTGTTGTTACCGCGCTGGGAGGAGGTTAATGAAACGACCTAACAATAAACCCACATAAGAAACCAAGGACTCGCCCTCGATCATTCTACAGTTATAACGTCATTGGGAAAGTGGACATGAAAACAGGCTGTCGACACGTCACTCAGGTCCGCATGGAGCTGGAGGGGGCGTGGCCTCCAGCTCCGCCTGAATTTCGGGAGATTTTCGAGAGAAAATTTGTCCCGGAAGGTTTTCTGGGGAGGGGAACTCCACTTTTTGTGTAATTTTGCCCATCATTCGCAATCCTTATTTCAAATTTAATAATGGAAAACCCCTTGAGATGCAGCATTTCGTTTTCAAGGGGGACCACAGACATTTAAAATTAACACAATATAGTACAACACAGGACAAGTTACACGACAAACAATTACAGACAATCATTAAAGACAATTTTGTTCGGATACCTCTCAGCTCACATAACTCTCAGCATTTACAAAAGTTACAATAGAACAACAAATAATGCAGGAAAATACATATAGTATCAAATTAAATTAAATGGGTTGTACTTGTATAGCGCTTTTCTACCTTCAAGGTACTCAAAGCGCTTTGACACTACTTCCACATTTACCCATTCACACACATTCACACACTGATGGAGGGAGCTGCCATGCAAGGCGCCAACCAGCACCCATCAGGAGCAAGGGTGAAGTGTCTTGCTCAGGACACAACGGACGTGACGAGGTTGGTTCTAGGTGGGATTTGAACCAGTGACCCTCGGGTTGCGCACGGCCACTCTCCCACTGCGCCACGCCGTCCAAGGACATACTACATACACTGGCATTTGTTTTAAAATAAACAAAAAGAGACATTTTGAAGGGACCAATAGTTGATAAAGACAAGAACCCATATTTCTCTTTTCTGTGCATTTTATTGATAGTTTAAGGCAGCTTACAATGCAGGCAATCGTGAGTCATCGATTTCAACCTATAAAACCCTCTAAAAAAAAACAAGTGACGTTGTCGTGAATATTGCTTGATAGGTCAATTTTAGGTCTGTTTTTGTTTAATACATGGCGACCGACCCACCACAAATTTGACTTCGACTCATCATTTTCACATCACACACTGATGCAATGTTATTGAAAAAAAATAAGCCTCAAACATTTTCGCAGGAAGGTTCATTTGGAATGATTGACCTTGAAATGTTAAAGAAGGGCTGAACAATATACATTCTTCTACTTCCAGTTTGAGAGCAGTTGTGTTGTAAGGAATGGAAGATAACTGTTTCAAAGTACAAGCTGCACTAATGTACTCAATTGGGTTCACAACTGTATTTTGTGTAACTGTTACTTTTTGTCAAGTGTTCAGAAGCAGTGACTTTTGGCTTATTGAAAACATTTTCACTGTCACTTAAGTGGTGCCAGGAAACCTCAGTACATCACCAGCTCTTCACAATGCAACATATTGTTTCAAACATGATTGAATGCCGACACAGACACACCTCCAGTCATATGGTATCAATTTCATGGTTAATTTAACACATTTACCTTGGATTCGACATCTTGGGCGCTACAGTTCTTGTAAAAATTCACGCAGACCTTAGAAAATGGAGTGCATTGTAAACTTTGGGACAATGTCACACCAAAGTGAATTAAGCGCACTGCAGCGGTCAGATGAATCCAAAATGATCAGAAGCCCTGTGAGAAAATATGTAAAACCTACATGAAAAGCTGAAAAGGCTTACAAATATTTCCATAACTGCATTCTCAGCATGTCTATGAATCCTAATTAGCCACAAGTTACAACTTCAATATGAAGGGCATATGGTGTTCCCACTGGCTATATAGCACCACTGAAAAGGGCTGCTAAGAATTCCTGTCCTTCGAAGCAATGTAACACGGTTTTCTGTGTTTAATCATCATTTATTCATACAGTATATGATTCTGCAACAAAAACATCTCCTCTAAACTGAGCAGCTGCACGACAAAGTGCAGCAGATAGGCGAAAAAAGTGTGGAGTTTAGTACCCAAAGAGAGTTCAGCTATGAATCAAGAAGACTAACTTGAATTATTTATTTGCTGACTACCTTTTCATTAATCTCAGAGAACTAGAAAGTGCTTTACCTCTGCAGAAGTTAATAATAGCTCTTTTAAAAGGAGATAAAGGATGATCAAGGGGACAACCTGCTGCCAGGTTCGAAGTAATTTAAGCCAATGGGTACACCCTCGACCATTGGAGGTTACAAAAAACTCTGCTCAGGCGGAAAGTTGGGTGTAACAGGGCAAACCGTTCATCAACGAAACCACAGGCGGGGAAGAGGTCTAAAAATAGATTGATCGGAGAACACAATCCATTCTTAAGTTTCATAAAATCATCTTTTTTTAATCATCCTGTATTCTAAACTAAGGATAAAATGAAAATTACACTGCAATAATAAAGTATCTCTCTGCAAAGACATTCACATATCAGACTTCAATACATCACATGTGGCATTGTTACCTCATGCTGTTCTTTGGACTTCATTCAAGAGTTACATGAAGTTATGTAAAGGGCCCTTCTTATGCGAACAACATTTGCATTTTTTCCATAGTACTATCCATCCATTTTCTATCACGTGTCCCTCTTGTATACTTCTGGGCCTAAAAATGCTGTAAACAGGTAAAACCCCAGATGCCCCCCTCCCCCTAAATAGACACATAGTGATTTTAGGCCTGTTTTCTATTGAGTTTTAGCACATGTTTTATATATATATATATATATATATATATATATATATATATATATATATATATATAAAGTTGCAGTCAATGTGAATGACTGCTCGCTGACTGCTCTTGTTGCAAAAAAGCTAAGTATCGTTCTATCTGTTTGCTTTTAACTGTTTTGCAGCTTTATTTACAACTTCTGGAACATATTTAATAGTTCAATTTAACTTGCAAATCACCCAATCTCTGTCTCATCACTCCGCCCTCAGCTAGCTAGCTGCTAAGCTAACGAGGCTAGCGGAGAAAGGCAGCGCCGGTCTGAAGGAAGTTACTCCCCCGCCACCGTGACCACCACTTCCCGAAGACAGCTGGCACCCCACTCGGCGACGGAAAGTTTCTGTGAGTATGGCTTCCTGTGCTTCGTGCACTTTACTCATGGATAGGTTGGCTCTGCTAGAGAGCCATGTCCGCCAGTTAGAGTAGTGTAATTTTGTAACTTTAGATGTTGCGGACACATCTGCTAGCGTTAGCTGTAGTGAGCTAACTAGCTCAGCTTGTAGCAGCACTAAGCGGCCTACAAGCTACGGTGTACCGGTTGAGACGCATAACAGATTTAGCCCTTTAGCTAGTCCTACACCCCAGTCTACCGGGCACCACACTTTAGTCATAGGGGACTCCATCACCCGAAACATAAAGCTTAGCAAACCAGCCACAATTAAGTGTATTCCCGGGGGCAGAGCACCTGACATTGAAGCTAATCTTAGGGAGCTAACTCGCAACAGGCCTAGTAAACACATACGACAGGCTAACCGCACCACTAGTTATGCGAATATAGTAATACACGTTGGCTCCAATGACGTTAGGATGAGACAATCAGAGATTACAAAGAGAAACATAGCCAGGGCTTGTAATCTCGCTAGAAAGATGTCCAGGCATCGAGTAATTGTCTCTGGCCCCCTGACTGGGAGAGGCAATGATGAGAGATGTGATATATTGGATGGGAGGCAATAAACAGGCGAGGTGATGAAGTTACGTCTCGTTTACTGTGACTTCAGAACAGACTCACTCACTTGCCGTCCAGTGTACAACAACAACGTAAAACGTTGGCCAACCAAGAAGCAACCCCAGTATGCTATGACCAACATTGACCAGGAAATGGCAACATACACACATAGACCAATCTATTACATTCCTCCCCTTTTAGAATTTTAGAAGTTACTCAAAATAAAAACAACCCAACCCAAAATGCAGCAGGCTCAATTAGAAAAACTACTTATGCCATATATATAGATATATTTTTTTTTTAGTACTGAACACTTAACCCTCATTGGTAACAACAACATATGTATTATACAAACAGTATTCATACACCATTAACACAGCTTTTTATACTGTTGTCAGAGATTCAGTTTGTTTGGTGGTACTCGAATCCTTTCTGGATACCTGCGGATCACTGGTGGGGTTTTTGTTGTGGGTGATCTGAATTCTGATGATGGCAACTCAGCAGGACTTGAATCTACTTCAGTGTTGAGACTTGTTTGTGTCTGACTCACTGGTGGTCCTGGTGATGGAATTGACATAGCACTCTCCAGTTGTACTGATGGCACATTTTCTGCAACTAGTGGAGACAAGATAACTGGCAGTCTCTCCATGTTCTCTCGCCATGGTAACATGTGATCCACATGCACAGTGCGCTGTCTCTGTCCCGCTTGGATTAGGTAAGTGACAGTTCCCAGTCTTTTCAGTATTTTTGCTTTACTCCATTTTTCCACTCCGTCCCTGAAATTTCTTATCCGAACAACCTCTCCCTCCAGGAAAAAGCGAATAGGGGGAGCCCTTTTGTCATGATAAAGCTTCTGCGCTGCTTGTTTTCCTTCGATCCGTCTGGCAAGGTCCGGCTTGAGCAAACTGAAACGAGTCCTCAACTGGCGTTTCAGAAATAACTCGGCTGGAGTACGTCCCGTCACTGTGTGGGGTGTACTGCGGTACATGAGAAGGAAATTTGCAAGTCTATGACTGAGTGACAAGGAAGACTTGCTGTCTGCTTCCAGCACATTCTTCATCAGAGACCGTTTCAAGATTTGTACTGATCTCTCTGCTGCTCCATTTGATGCTGGGCGGTAAGCCGGTACAGCAGTGTGTTTTACTCCATTACTCTCCAGGAACTGAGTAAACTCTTTTGCCACCAACTGTGGGCCATTGTCTGAAACTAGCTCTTCTGGCAGTCCATACGATGCAAACAGACAGCGCAGCACTTTAATGGTGTTGTGAGAAGTGGTGGACGACATGGGAAAAACCTCTAACCACTTTGAATGACTATCAATGACAACCAAAAAATACTGTTTATCTTTCTCTGCAAAATCAATGTGAATTATTTGCCACACTCTTTCTGGCCAACGCCAAGGATGTAACGGTGCCACAGCTGGCATTTTCTGTACTGCTTGGCAGACTGAGCACTTGTTCACCAGCTCTTGAATTTCACCATCACAGCCTGGCCACCAAAGGTAACTGCGGGCAAGAGCCTTCATACGGCAAATACCTGGATGTTCATGATGGAGATCCTCCAGTAATCTCTGTCGATAACCTGGGGGTATGATGACTCGCTGTCCCCAGAGAATGCAGCCTTGATCTGCTGACAACTCCTGTCTGCGTACAAAGTAAGGCCTCAATGCTACATCTTCCACATAACTTGGCCAGCCATTTAATGTGTAGTTCCACACCTTACTTAGCACAGGATCTTTAAGAGTAGCACTCTCAATGTCTTTTGCACACACAGGAAGTTCATCCAAGTATGAAAAATAGAAGATACTTCCCTCCACTGCTGTGTTGTTCATCCCTACTCGGGGTAGGCGTGACAAAGCATCCGCATTAGCATGATCAGCTGACTTTTTATACTCAATCTCATAATTGTAGGCCATGAGAATAAGTGCCCAGCGTTGCATTCTTAATGCTGCCAACGTTGGAACTGCTGATTTTGGCCCCAGGATGGCCAACAGTGGCTTATGATCAGTGATCAGTGTGAATTTCCTTCCGTAAAGGTATTTATGAAATTTCTTTACTCCAAAAATGATAGCAAGTGCCTCCTTTTCAATTTGGGCATACTTCCTTTCTGGTTCAGTGAGTGTCCTTGAGGCAAATGCAACAGGTCGCTCTTCTCCATCTTCTGTTACATGTGAAATTACAGCACCAACTCCATAAGGCGAAGCATCACATGCAATTCGCAGTGGCAGGCGGGTGTTGTAGTGTACCAGCACTTTGTTCTGCAGTAGAAGTTGCTTTGCATCTTCAAATGCTTTTGCACATTCAACTGTCCAAATCCACTTTGAGTCCTTTTTAAGTAGGTTGTGCAGAGGCTTGAGCACAGTAGAGGGATTTTGCAGGAATCTGCTGTAATAGTTCAGAAGACCCAAGAAAGACTTCAGTTCTGTTACATTTGTGGGCTCAGGTGCATTGGTTATGGCAGTCACCTTTTCTTCTGTGGGATGTAACCCAATCTTATCAATGCGATGTCCCAAATACTAGACACTGCTCTGGAAAAACTGACATTTTGATAGCTTCACCCTGATGCCATGCTTCTCCAAACATGTGAGAACATTATCCAGTCTTGTCAAATGCTCCTCCTCTGAAGAAGCTGTAACGAGTATGTCGTCCAAAAAACATGTCACATGGTCCATCCCTTGCAGAATCTGGTCCATAATAGACTGAAATATTGCAGGAGCACTCGAAACTCCATAACTGAGGCGATGATACTTGTACAGACCCTTACGTGTGTTTATGGTCAGATACTTTTCTGACTCTTCATCCAACTGTAGTTGTTGGTAGGCGTGTGACAGATCCAGTTTGCTGAAAGATGTACCTCCTGCTAATGTAGCGAATAGATCTTCCGTATTCGGTAATGGATAGGTCTGCTCTTCAATGCATTGATTAATACTAACCTTGTAGTCACCACAAATCCTGATCGTTTTGTCAACCTTAGGTACTGTGACTATTGGAGCTGCCCACTCGCTAGTGTCAATCTTTGAAATCACTTTTTCACTCTCCAACCTCTCTAGCTCTCTCTCTACAGCTTCCTTTAGTGCGTAAGGAACTGGGCGAGCCTTGCAGAAAATTGGTGTGGTATCAGGTTTGGTGCGTATTTTAGCTTTAAACCCTGTGATACAGCCTTGGCCCTCTGAGAACACTGCCTGATGTCTCTCTATCACCTCCTTTACTCCTGTGTTACCATGCGTCCTTTTCTGCACCTTTTGTACAGTGAAAATATGTTTCCAGTTCAGCCGTAGCTTTTTTAGCCAGTTACGGCCAATAAGTGCAGGTCTGCTTCCCTGTACAATGACCAGTGGAAGTGTCACTTGCTGGTCCTCGTACTGTACTGGTGACATGATGTACCCTCGAAACGCAATCGTTTGGCCTGAATATGATTTCAACTTTAACTTGAAAACTGGTTTCAAAGGAAATTGAGTGATGTTTGCCTGGTAAAAGCTGTCAGAAACTACTGACACTCCTGAACCTGTGTCCAGTAACATAGTGGTGCTCTTGTTTCCCAGTACAATATCCACTGTGTAACCTTTTTCCCAGTTTGAGGTAGAGTCAACTGCGTACAATCCAAAAAGTTCTGCCTCATCACCACTTCTAGATGCACTCCCTTCAGTTTCAACATACTGAGTTGAAGATTGGCCTTTAGTCTTCCTGCATGCACGGGCAATGTGTCCAATTTTGGAGCAAGCATGACACTTTTCATTTTTAAATCTGCAGTCATGTGGTGAGTGCTTCCCACCACATCTGTAGCATGTTTGCTGTCCCCCTGTGTCTCTTTTACCTCCTTTGTATTCCTTTGCTTTGTTATTATTTTTCCATCTGAACTGTCCTTTCCTCCCCTTCTCAGAAAAATGAGAAACACTTGACAGGGCATTTACCTGGTGAGGTCCACTGTGTCCAGAAAACTCCATTGTATTTTTGGAAGCAAGCTCCATAGAGACTGCAATTTCACAAGCACGGGGAAACGTCAGGTCCCTTTCAGACAACAGCCTGCGTTGCACTGCATCAGAACGTAATCCACTCACAAAACGATCTCTCATGGCATCGTCCAAATATTGTCCAAAATTGCAGGTTGCTGACAACTGTCTCAAAGCCACAATGTAATCAGAAACAGCTTCTCCTTCCTTCTGATTACGTTTCTGAAAGCGAAAACGCTCCGCTATCACAACAGGTGCGGGCTTATAATGTCCACATAGCGCCCTCTTCAGCACATCATACCCTAAAGTACTTGGCAATGCCGGAGACGTGAGGTTCTTCAGCAGCTTATAAGTGTCTGCTCCAATAACAGAAAGGAAAACACACACCTTCTTGTCCCCTTCAATCTCGTTAGCCAGCATCCACTGCTCCAAACGCTCCAGATATGAATCAAAATCCTCCTTAGAATCATTGTATTCATCGATGCGACCCACTGTCAGAGCCATGTTAGCATCCGGTGCTACTGCTACTCCGACACGTGCCCAGTTCCTCCACAAAGTAGGCTACTCTTCAGCCTTACCTACGACCAGTGCACAGCGCTCCTCTAAAGTCCCTTCACGCAGTGGGCTTCTTTTAAATCCTCGTCGCCATTTGTGATATATTGGATGGGAGGCAATAAACAGGCGAGGTGATGAAGTTACGTCTCGTTTACTGTGACTTCAGAACAGACTCACTCACTTGCCGTCCAGTGTACAACAACAACGTAAAACGTTGGCCAACCAAGAAGCAACCCCAGTATGCTTTGACCAACATTGACCAGGAGATGGCAACATACACACATAGACCAATCTATTACAAGAGATATAGCAGATTAGTCTCTCTTAACAAGTGGCTGGATAGCTTCTGTAGACAACAGGGATTCACGTTTATTGATAATTGGCCCTCTTTCTGGGGCAAACCTGGCTAGATGAGGAGAGACGGCCTTCCCCCTAACCAGGAAGGCGCTATCCTCTTGTCTCGGAACATGGATTTTGTATTGAGCCACATTTGACTAACTGCACTAGAGCAAGCCCGGTCACAGGCAATTACAGAGCCTGCTAGCCTGGGTATGGAGTCAGTTAAGTTAGAACTAGCCAGCGCCAGGCTGGATAATCCCTGTACACATAGCAATTTTCTTAGAATAATACACAACTCACATAATGGTTTTTCTGCTATGACTATGACTACGTCAGAGTTGGACATGCGTTCTACTGAGGTGGCAATTTATGATGTGTTCAGTTTATCGCAGCACCAAGTAGACAATCTGAAAATTCCCGTCATATCAATTCCTAGATATGGTCGTAATTATTTTAAGTGCACTGCGCATAATAAATGCAACATTATGAATATTGCTCTTACGGATAATTTTATCAACAACTCCTTAAGACAGCCCACTACCTATAATATGGGCTTTCTAAACATCAGATCTTTGTCTCCCAAAACGTTATTAGTTAATGAGGTCATTAGAGACAACAACCTTAACGTCATCGGTCTTAGCGAAACCTGGCTTAAACCAGATTACTTTTTTGCGATAAATGAGGCATCTCCTCCTAACTATACGAATGCGCATATTGCCCGTCCCCTTAAAAGGGGAGGGGGGGTCGCACTAATATACAACGAAAACTTTAACTTTAGTCCTAACTTAAATAATAAACATAAATCGTTTGAGGTGCTTTCTATGAAGGTCTGCCACACCGCTGCCTCTGTGCCTGGCTGTTATCTACCGCCCCCCCCCCCCAGGGCCCTATTCGGACTTTATCAGTGTATTCTCAGAGTTTGTTGCTGATCTAGTGACGCACGCCGATAATATAATTATAATGGGGGACTATAATATCCATATGAATACCCCATTGGACCCACCGTGCGTGGCGCTCCAGATTAAAATTAAAAGCTGTGGTCTTACACAATTAATAAATGAACCGACGCATTACAGCAGTAATACGATAGACCTAGTGCTTGTCAGAGGTATCACCGTTTCCAAAGTTATGATACTCCCGTATACTAAAGTAATGTCCGATCATTACCTTATAACATTTGAAGTTCAGACTCATGTTCGGCAAGCTAATAATAATAATAACTGCTATAGCAGCCGCAACATTAATGCTGCCACAACGACGACTCTTGCTGGCCTACTGCCCTCGGTAATGGCACCATTCCCAAAGGATGTGGGCTCTATTGATAACCTCACTAACAACTTTAACAACGCCCTGCGCGAAACGATTGATAGTATAGCACCGCTGAAGTTAAAAAAGGCTCCAAAAAGGCGTACGCCATGGTTTACTGAAGAAACTAGAGCTCAGAAATTATTATGTAGAAAGCTGGAATGCAAATGGCGCACGACTAAACTTGAGGTGTACCATCAAGCATGGAGTGATAGTTTAATAACTTATAAACGCATGCTTACCTTAGCTAAAACTAATTATTACTCAAATCTCATCCGCCTTAATAAAAACGATCCAAAAATTTTTTTCAGTACAGTAGCATCGCTAACCCAACAAGGGACTCCTTCCAGTAGCTCCACCCATTCGGCAGATGACTTTATGAAGTTCTTTAATAAGAAAATTGAACTTATTAGAAAGGAGATTAAAGACAATGCGTCCCAGCTACAACTGGGTTGTATTAACACAGATTCGACTGTATATACGGCGGATACTGCAAATATACAAAATAGTTTCTCTCGTTTTGATGAAATAACATTAAAAAAATTGTTACAACGTGTAAATGGAATAAAACAAACAACATGTTTACTTGACCCACTTCCTGGGTATTTTATTAAGGAGATTTTTGTATTATTAGGTCCATCAGTGCTAAATATTATAAACCTATCACTTTCCTCGGGCACTGTTCCCCTAGCATTCAAAAAAGCGGTTAGTCATCCTCTCCTTAAAAGACCTAACCTCGATCCTGACCTCATGGTAAACTACCGACCGGTGTCTCACCTTCCCTTTATTTCGAAAATCCTCGAAAAAATTGTTGCAGAGCAGCTAAATGAACACTTAGCGTTTAACAATCTATGTGAAACCTTTCAATCCGGTTTCAGGGCAAATCACTCTACTGAGACAGCCCTCGCAAAAATGACTAATGATCTATTGCTAACGACGGATTCTGATGCGTCATCTATGTTGCTGCTCCTCGATCTTAGCGCTGCTTTCGATACCGTCGATCATAATATTTTATTAGAGCGTATCAAAACACGAATTGGTATGTCAGACTTAGCCCTGTCTTGGTTTAACTCTTATCTTACTGACAGGGTGCAGTGCGTCTCCCATAACAGTATGACCTCGGACTATGTTATGGTAACGTGTGGAGTTCCCCAGGGTTCGGTCCTTGGCCCTGCACTCTTCAGCATCTACATGCTGCCGATGGGTGACGTCATACGCAGATACGGTATTAGCTTTCACTGTTATGCTGATGACACCCAACTCTACATTCCCCTAAACTGACCAACACGCCGGACTGTAGTCAGTTGGAAGCGTGTCTTAATGAAATTAAACAATGGATGTCCGCTAATTTTTTGCAATTTATCGCCAAAAAACGGAAATGCTGATTATCGGTCCTGCTAGAAACCGACCACTATTTAATAATAAAACTTTAACATTTGACAACCAAATAATAAAACAAGGTGACTCGGTAAAAAATCTGGGTATTATCTTCGACCCAACTCTCTCCTTTTGAGTCACACATTAAAAGCGTTACTAAAACGGCCTTCTTTCATCTGCGTAATATCGCAAAAATTCGCTCCATTTTGTCCACTAAAGACGCCGAGATCATTATCCATGCGTTTGTTACGTCTCGTCTCGATTACTGTAACGTATTATTTTCGGGTCTCCCCATGTCTAGCATTAAAAGATTACAGTTGGTACAAAATGCGGCTGCTAGACTTTTGACAAGAACAAGAAAGTTTGATCACATTACGCCTGTACTGGCTCACCTGCACTGGCTTCCTGTGCACTTAAGATGTGACTTTAAGGTTTTACTACTTCCGTATAAAATACTACACGGTCTAGCTCCATCCTATCTTGCCGATTGTATTGTACTATATGTCCCGGCAAGAAATCTGCGTTCAAAAGACTCTGGCTTATTAGTGATTCCTAAAGCCCAAAAAAAGTCTGCGGGCTATAGAGCGTTTTCCGTTCGGGCTCCAGTACTCTGGAATGCCCTCCCGGTAACAGTTCGAGATGCTACCTCAGTAGAAGCATTTAAGTCTCACCTTAAAACTCATCTGTATACTCTAGCCTTTAAATAGACCTCCTTTTTAGACCAGTTGATCTGCCGCTTCTTTTCTTTTTTCTCCTATGCCCCCCCCCTCCTTAGTGGAGGGGGTCCGGTCCGATGACCATGGATGAAGTACTGGCTGTCCAGAGTCGAGACCCAGAATGGACCGCTCGTCGGGACCCAGGATGGACCGCTCACCTGTGTATCGGTTGGGGACATCTCTACGCTGCTGATCCGCCTCCGCTTGGGATGGTTTCCTGTGGACGGGACTCTCGCTGCTGTCTTGGATCCGCTTTGAACTGAACTCTCGCGGCTGTGTTGGAGCCACTATGGATTGAACTTTCACAGCATCATATTAGACGCGCTCGACATCCATTGCTTTCAGTCCCCTAGAGGGGGGGGGGGGGGTTGCCCACATCTGAGGTCCTCTCCAAGGTTTCTCATAGTCAGCATTGTCACTGGTGTCCCACTGGATGTGAATTCTCCCTGCCCACTGGGTGTGAGTTTTCCTTGCCCGTTTGTGGGTTCTTCCGAGGATGTCGTAGTCGTAATGGTTTGTACAGTCCTTTGAGACATTTGTGATTTAGGGCTATACAAATAATCATTGATTGATTGATTGATTGACATGTTGAAACTGCCACTGTTAGCTCCAAAAGGTGGGTGGGCTGCTGCCATCACCTGCAGAAGATTGGGGATTTCATATCACACAGTATGTGTTTTGGTGGCGTCTTTTTTTCAAATCATGTTAATTTGGCACAACATTTGAAAGAATTTGCTGTAGGAGAGAAAGAGCCAGAACCAGCGGAAAAATACTCTGTACATTATGTGTTATAGAATAGAATAGAATAGAATAGAATAGAATAGAATATAAATTACTTTATTGATCCCTGGGGGAAATTCAGCACCACAGTTTGCTCACAATCGACAATGATAATAATAAATAATATATAACATATAGTTTTAACAAATATTTACTCTCTATTCTATTTTATGCTGCAGCTGCCAAATATACTGTAATATTGTACATGGTAATTGGTATATATTGTATATATGTTATAGACATAATATATCTGTATATATAATATACTGTACACATATTAAGTACATACTGTATATATTCGCAGATATGTTATATTTTATATTGCTATATCTAGTCTATTTATACCTGCATTGTCCTTTCCATCCTTACACTCTCCATCATTGTAACTGAGCTACTGTGTGGAACAATTTCCCTTGTGGATCATTAAAGTTTGTCTAAGTCTACGTCTATATATATAATATATAATACATGAATAATATAAATATATTCTACATTTATTCTACATTTAAGTGCAGTCAAGAAGGAACATATGCATTATACAGTCTGATGGCTGTCGGTATGAAGGACCTCCTGTGTCGTTCCGTGTTTTTTTCATTGTGGGAGTCTGAGTCTTCCACTGAACGTGCTTATATACATGTTATACATGTTTTCGAGACTTTGTGGTTTCTTCTTGGAGCAGACACACCAGTGGCTACATTATGTAGCTTATTAGTACTCATGGACGTGTAGCTTCGCTTCACATTCACAGCATGGAATACATGCTGTGCCGTCAAGGCTGTTAGGAATTTTGGGCCCGCTGAAAAAAATATCAGTGTAGGACCCTCTCCTCCATTCATTGCCACCTTCAATGTTCTTATTTTTTTGTGTTCTTAACAGTGCCTATAACACACCCAATTAGTTTCCTTTTTCACGATTAACCATTTAACAAGTCAGAGTATTATTATTCAATTTATTTATTATTAGTTGCCTTTGAACTTTTTTGTATTAAGGCTATTCATATTTCCCAGTTACAACACATTTTACAAGACCACATTGCAGTGGAAGAGTGGCCGTGCGCAACCCCAAGGTCCCTGGTTCAATCCCCACCTAGTAACAACCTCGTCACGTCCGTTGTGTCCTGAGCAAGACACTTCACCCTTGCTCCTGATGGGTGCTGGTTAGCGCCTTGCATGGCAGCTCCCTCCATCAGTGTGTGATTGTGTGTGTGAATGGGTAAATGTGGAAGTAGTGTCAAAGCGCTTTGAGTACCTTGAAGGTAGAAAAACGCTATACAAGTACAACACATTTATTTTTTTTTTCACCTTTGTCAGATCCATCCATCCATTTTCTGCCGCTTATTCCCGTTCGGGGTCGCGGGGGGCGCCGGCGCCTATCTCAGCTACAATCGGGCGGAAGGCGGGGTACACCCTGGACAAGTCGCCACCTCATCGCAGGGCCAACACAGATGCTCATATTAATTAATTATTCATTCTAAACATCTGACAAAGCATCAGTTACTCAGTATTGTGTTCCAGCGTGTGCGCATACCACCATTCATTCCTCTGCAAGCGCAGCGGAGAGCACCGCTGGACACGCCCCTACACGCTCCAATCCTGCTCTGCGCGGCTGCAGGCAATCAGCAATAAGCGCACCTGGTTGTGATGTGGGCCGACGCCATAAAGACCAGCGGACCCGAAGATACAATGCTAGAACGTAGTTCTCTGTTATCAGTAAGAATCGCGTCGCTGGCATCCCTCCATATATACCTGCTCTTTGTGCTTCCCTCTCCCCTTGTCTCACCTTCCCCTTTTGTTGCCGCAGTATTCCTTCTGCTTCCTTGAATCGAGCTGTGGGCCTTGCTTCCCTGGACTCCCTCCTGGAATTGGACTGCCATCCCTCGATCCTCGACCCCTGCTTGGACACTCTAGACCCCTGGACCTCTTGCACGTTTTACGGACTTACTTTCATCCTCGACCCACTGGACTTTTGGAGTACTTATTCAACACATGCGAACAACAAACCTCTGGTAACATTTACATTGTTTAATTCCTCACATAGTCCTGCTTCACACACATCCCGTAGCATACACACTTCACCACTTCATCAAGCTCAAATAAACCTGTTGAGCTTCATCCCTCTCGTTGTATTGTCTCCTCTCTCTGCCGAACGTAATATAATGATTAATTATTAGAAAAATGTTGAATAATTATTCAGAATTACTGAGTATAGCTTTAATGCGTCATAGCAAAATTCAATGCCGCCTCTGAAAGGCGCATACAGGAGCACTGTCAGTGATACGTGTGAAACACACAGTCACACCGTTGCTCTGCAATGAACTGGCAACTTTTATTTATATGCTGGTGACTTGACCAGATGACAGCGAACATAGGCTCCAGACTCCAGCCTGCGTCCCATCAAAGGCAATGTTACAGACATTAAATCGGGGGTCTCAGACACGCGGCACGCAGGCCAATTGCGGCCTGCTAGGCGTTATTTTGCGGCCCCCACCTTAATACGAAAGTTTAAAGTTAGTGCGGCCCGCGAGTTTTATATGAATGGCGCTTGACCGCGTTGTGTTATTTGGGTCCAAAATGGCTCTTTCAACATTCTGTGTTGCCTACCCCTGCGTTGGTGGAAAAGCGGCAAATGAGTGAAAGCGACAGAAACGTTGCCATGGGAATGAGGGTTTTCTTACGTGCCTGGCTGCAGTCACACTGCGACACTTGTCCGTCAGTAATAACAGTCCCCGATAACCTGGACCAATTCAAAACGTTATTTTTTATTTTTTTCTATTGTTTGTTTTGTTTTGCTTCACACGGTGGACACTACATATGTTTCTATATTACACCGGATGACACTCCGGGAGCCCTCACTTTTGTGTGCTCCCTATCCCGGTACATTCCGCCGACAGCACTGTTGCTGTAGGGAGGAAAAGTGGAATGACACACATTGCGGAAATAACATTATTCTCTGCTAATTACAAATATATTCCACAACCCCAAACATGTCTTTTTCAAAACCTGCAGTGAAGAGAAAGGTTAGTGGTGAGCAAAGACAATTCCAGGAAAAGTGGGGGATGCAATATTTCTTTGTTGAGCACAGGAGCACCCGACCTGTCTTATTTGCACAGAGAAAGTTGCGGCGTACAAGGGATACAATTTGAAACGTCATTATACAACAGGGGTCGGGAACCTTTTTGGCTGAGAGAGCCATACAAGCCAAATATTTTGAAAAGTATTTCCGTTATAGCCTTATAATATTTTTGGGGGAAAACTGAATACAAATAAATGTGTGCATTTTTAAGTAAGACCAACATTTTTCGAGCATAGTAAGTCTCTTATTCTTTTTAATAACATTGTTATTCTGAAGCTAACCAACAATAAATAAAATACCACTTACCATTAATGCGACTTCTTGAACAGGTGCGGTAGAAACCGGATGGATGGATTAAAATGCATGAGAATATTTTATATTTTGAACGTTATTTTTGACACTGTAATTACCAGCGGAATTATTCAGTACTTACCGTGTTACGCAATGTCAGCTAAGATTTATCTGAGAGCCAGGTGCAGTCATCAAAAGAGCCACATCTGGCTCTAGAGCCATAGGTTCCCTACCCCTGTCATACAACTAGACATGCTGAGGAGTATGCAAAAAAAAAGTAATCAAGAAATATTTTCTTGCGGCCCAGCCTCACCCAGACTTTGCATCCAGCGGCCCCCAGGTAATTTGAGTTTGAGACCCCTGCATTAAATTAATAAAGAAGTAGGCTAATTGTTTCAGCCACCCTCAGTAGTTTTACTCCCTGACCATTCTTAAAAATAAGTTATTAATGTCCAGGGCCCCTGCTCTGCTGTTCTTACTCCTGGACTTCTTCTCAGCTCTTTTCTAGTGTTCGGACTTGTGATTTTTGGGGGGAATCCTAACCCTGCTGGAGTTTCCTCGACCTATTTTAATTCTAATGAGGAAGAACCATGGGAAGGACAAACTGTGCGCAGTGTGAGCTGTGAGCCCCTCTGTAAAAATGAGCTTTTCAAAGCAAAGAAAAGTGGACAGTGAGTGCCGAATTTTTAATTCAGCGTCATGAACATCAGCAAATCCCATCACAGAACCAGGTTAACTGACCAGCATCTCGGAGCTATCCTGAGAATTGCCACAACCAAACTCACTCCAGCCTTTATGCATTGGACAAAAAGGGAGATCAACAACACTGTTCCCACTGAAACTGTGAGTTTCTCTGCTGTTATTCCGTGATAATCAAATGTAAATAATTCAAGTAAATCAAACGATTACTGTGAATTTCTCTACTTTGTTTATTCTTAATCAAATGAAATGAATGCATTTGAAAAAAAAAATGTACAATGAGCCTTGCTGCCTACTCATGATATGTTACATGTTTGTAGGCCAAATCCTCTCACATAATGGCTTTTACGTGTAAGTTATATTATTTCACACATAAACTCCATCCATCTGTTCCCACTGTCAAATCTTAGAAACCAATGTGGCCCTCCTGGCAAAAAGTTTGCCCACCCCTGTCCTAGCCCCATACACACCACAATTCTGCACAGGGGTCTCCTGATAGCATATTTTGATGCTGCATAACCCCCTGGATGGCATACTGCACCGCATCGTATCGCAATGGCCTGCAGCAGCTCACCAAAGACATCTGCTTACAAAAGAACAGCCTCTGTAAGATTAAGTAATGTCATTCAAACCTAAGGAGAAATAATCAGCTTCTCGCAAAGGGGGCTTTTGGACTGAATTCGCTTAATTACTATGGGGGACAACATCTCCAGGCTCAAAAATCAGGCACTAAATATTCATGCATGCACACATGTAATATGTATGTACAATGTGAGACATTTACATCTCTTATATCTCTGACAATGTATTGTCTTTACATCCTTGACATATGTTTTCCAATTTTGTTTTTATTTACCACATTTGACATATGTTCTTGTCCGACTATGTTCTTGAGAAAAGCTTGCGTTTCAAAAACAATTTAATGAACGCAATGCTTATTTGACAGAAAGCCTCCTGGGATAAAGAGATCAATCCCGATCAATTCAAACAATGCGCATTTGCTGCCCTGCATCATCAGGACAAAACTGCACATAATGAGAAAGGCTTACCTTTGTTCAAAGTTATTTTACGCCCGTCCTCCACTTTTCTCATGGCTTAACATTATTCTTTCTAGTGTTTTCTGAGCTGTCCCAAGTGGCCGACGCCCACCCTTGTGAAGAATTGATTGTGGTAGTGGGATTAACTTAAAGATAGGCACCATGTTTGTTCAAAGTTCTTATGTACCCTAAGCTAAAGAATGGTGTCAACAAAGGGCAATGTGACCTCATAGTGTTTGATGCCAAAGAGCCACCGCTTTGGAGGACATATAGTTTATATTCTGTTTTACAAAAGTGTTCAAAATTGCTAGGTTGTATTTAACTGTGAAGCAATTACAGTCCACCCAGCAGTCTGAAAGCTATTAGTCTACTGAAAGAACCAGAGTGGAGAGGTCAAATGACTCAGCAGCAAATGAGGTAGATGGAGTTTCACTTATAAGAACAATAGTATCTGAGTTTTTGTCAGCACATTTTTCATTTTTTGATGTAAAATGTCACCAAAAATGTGTGTATTCCGTCTTGGTAATAGTGCAGCTAAAAATTACACATAACAAACTAGTACGTTTTAGCAGTAACGAGCATCCAAAAAAAGAATTCCACCTGTTTTGGAGATTTGGTTTCTGTGCTTTTTTTATTGATCACAACTGCAAAATAAGCCACCAAAGAATGTTCTTGGTGACAAAATGCTTTTCTAAGACAAAGTTATCGGTATTATTCATTTGCGACTTGCACTTAATGACAGAATTATTCACATCCTGGCCTGGCATTCATCCTGAAGAAATGTGAGTCAGCACCTTAAATCTGCCATAATTCAATCGAATTAAGGATAAAGAGGAGAATGCCTAATTTCTTCATGTAAAAATTGCGGAGGCTCGATGCATCCCAAGTGGTATGACAAATGCTGATGACTAATGAATAAAAAGCTTCACAGACCTGCACCACCTGTTTACCAGGCAAGGGCCATCAACGCCAGCGCCACAGTGATTTTTAACTCTTTTAACTCTTGACAGCTCTAATCGAGAAAAAACTAGTGTGATGGCTTAGTGCTCATGTCCTCTCAAATAAGCGTTTCTGTCTGCACTTCCTTTAAAACAACAAACAAATGCATGAACCACAAAAATATAGCTTAGTCAAACATTTAAGGAAGCAGTAATTTCCCCACAAAACCTACAATTCCGCTTCAAAATAGAAGTTTGGATAAAACTATGGCAACTAATTGGTATTGCAGCGACAAAAGTTTTTATCATCGGCGCACATCAAGTTTTAAATACCATCTTAAAGAAAAACACGTACTCAAGGTTGGTGCCGACAATGTTGCCAATTCTTGGGGACTTTTTTGCAAACAACTACTCACGACAAATCTGGTGAATTTTCCCGGGCATATTGGAGACTCTGAGAAGAAAGCAAGCAGTAGAGCAAATCAATGATTTGCAGTTCAGTCAGACATTAAAAAAACATTCATGTATATGACATTCTGACCACCAAATTGTATTTGTCTCCAAATATTGGGGTATTTTCTTCAGCAAATTATATAAATGCAAGCAAATAATAACCGGCAATTAATCATTTTTAATCACAGGTTTAGAGTGTAATTAATCTGATTAAAACAATTAAAGGGGAACATTATCACCAGACCTATGTAAGCGTCAATATATAGCTTGATGTTGCAGGAAAAAGACCATATATTTTTTTAACCGATTTCCGAACTCTAAATGGGTGAATTTTGGCGAATTAAACAAACGCCTTTCTGTTTATCCCTCTCTGAGCAACGACGTCAGAACGTGACGTCACATCGGTACTCAACGCCATTTTTCCCTACACATCAGACGCATCGAGTCAAATCAGCTGTTATTTTCCGTTTTTTCGTCTGTTTTCCGATACCTTAGAGACATCATGCCTCGTCGGTGTGTTGTCGGAGGGTGTAACAACACGATCAGAGACGGTTCAAGTTGATTTACGTAGAATATGCATCGATTAGCTCGGCATGCTAGTCGATGCTAACATGCTATTTAGGCTAGCTGTGTGTACATATTGCAGAATTATGCCTCATTCCGTTGTTCTTTGAACCTGTTCATTGCAATAATGACAATAAAACTCTATTCATTTGTAGCTATATTTACATCTAGCCTTTCCCTCCACCCACATTTAATGCCAAACAAACACTTAGCAATCGACAGATTTAAGTTGCTCCAGTGTCAAGAGATGCAAAATTCCCCCGTTTGTTTTTTTACCGGCGATGCTACGACAGAGATGGCACAGAGATGGCAAAAATGTCTGGATATCCTGTGACACTCAAAGCAGATGCATTCCCAACGATAAAATCAACGAAATCACAAAGGTGAGTGTTGTTTATGTTACTTATAACTTATGTGCTAATCAGACATATTTTGTCGCGGCATGACTGCCAGCTAATCAATGCTAACATGCTATTTGGGCTACCTGTATGTACATTTGAAACTATATTTACATCCAGCGTTTCCTTCCACCCACATTTAATGCGAAACAAACACTTACCAATCGACAGATTTAAGTTGATCCAGTGTCAATGCGAAAGTCCTGATCGGTTGGTCTGCACATTTTACCAGCGATGCTAATGCAAAGATGGCCGAATAGCGTCAATAGCTATTCGCTCAATAGCTTTAGTTTCTTCTTCAATTTCGTTTTCGCTATTTGCCTCCATACTCCAACCGTCTGTTTCAATACATGCGTAATCTGTTGAATCGCTTAACCCGCTGAAATCCGAGTCTGAATACGAGCTAATGTCGCTATATCTTGCTGTGTTATTCGCCATTGTATTGGAATCGCTATGTGACGTCACAGGGAAATGGACGGTGGCTTAAAAAAATAGCGAAAATGAAGCACTTTAAAGCTTTTTTTAGGGATATTCCGGGACGGGTAAAATTTAGAAAAAAATTTAGAAAAAAATTTAGAAAAATAAAATAAGCCACTGGGAACTGATTTTAATTGGTTGTAACCCTTCTGAAATTGTGATAATGTTACCCTTTAATCACTTGACTGCCCTTCTTTTTTCACATGCTGCACACGCTTTAAATACCTCTATTTAATTGTTCTGTCGTAGCAGGATAATTAGTTCTGCCGGTCCCAATCCTGCAGATGACCTGAGCATTTTCTTCTGCTTGGCATGTACCCTCACTGACTGGCAGCCAATTAATGTACCTGGGAGAAATGCAAAGATAATATACAAATAAAAATATAAAATATTTTTGTTACTGTACTCCAATGTCACACATTGTGAATCCACAGCAACTGCCCTCCATGTAGCAGATGTTAAATTGTCGTCATGTTGTAAGCAAAAAGGCTAAGTATGCAGCAGTGACGTGCGGTGAGGTTTATAGCTGGAGAGGCACCGACGTAATCAGGATCAGATTTACAAATATATGCGCTCAGCGCAGATTTATTTGCCTTTGATTGGCATGTTATGTTTCATTTCTGCATTCTTTACACCAGTGTTTTTCAACCTTTTTTGAGCCAAGGCACATTTTTTGCGTTGGAAAAATACGGAGGCACACCACCTGCAGAAATCACAAAAAAAACGAAACTCAGTTGACAGTAAAAAGTCGTCGTGGCAATAGTTGGTTATGACTTTAAAGCAAAGCTATCACTATTGCTCTTGTCTCAAAGTAAGTGTACTGTCACCACCTGTCACATCACACTCTGACTTATTTGGACTTTTTTGCTGTTTTCCTGTGTGTAGCGTCTGTTCTTGTGTTGCGCTCCTGTTTTTTTTTTTGTATTTTGCTGTAGCAGTTTCATGTCTTCCTCAGAACGATATTTCCTGCATCTACTTTGTTTTAGCAATCAAGAATATTTCAGTTGTTTTTACCCTGTGATGAGGTGGCGACTTGTCCAGGGTGTACCCCGCCTTCCGCCTGATTGTAGCTGAGAGAGGCTCCAGCGCCCCCCGTGAACCCAAATGGCATAACCGGTAGAACATGGATAGATTATCCTTCTTTGTCGGGACATTGTTGATTCTCATGTACGGATGTACTTTGTGGACGCCGACTTTGCTCCGAGGTAAGTCTTTGCTGTCGTCCAGCATTCTGGTTTTGTTTACTTTGTAGTTCAGTTTTAGTTTGGTTCTGCATAGCCTTCCCTAAGCTTCAATGCCTTTTCTTAGGGGCACTCACCTTTTGTTTATTTTTTTGTTTAAGCATTAAATTCCTTTTTTACCTGCACACTGCCTCCTGCTGTGTCCCACATCTACAAAGCAACTAGCTACCGGCTGCCACCTACTGATATGGAAGAGTATTACACGGTTATTTTAGACGGTACCGACACTCAACAACAACACATAATTTGCAGACTATAATTACTGGTTTGCAAAAAACATTTTTTACCCCAAATAGGTGAAATTAGATCATCTCCCACGGCACACCAGATCGTTGAAAAACACCGCTTTACACATACAAACCGTTGCCCACAAAATGCACATTTCATTAAAAACAAAACTATAACAACGTTATAGCTGTCTTACCTTTACTTATAAATGAAGTCCATGCGCCGGTCCTTCTGGATAAAAATATCCATCACTTTTTGGTAAAAGTCCCCTTTATCTTCCTTCAGTTTCAAAAGTAATGTAAGAGTTCAACATAGTTGCCGCGATTAGCAGAGCTCATACGCTCATCATTTCCACAAAATGCTCACTGCTGTTTGGTGAGGCAGCAGCTAGCATTGATGAGATCTTTTAAAATCTCTCGGTTCTCTTACACCTGAGCATTGTGGAAACTGATGTTGGGTCGCCACTTTCCATCCAAAACCAAGTCAATCCTCGTCATCCTATAGGTTTTTAGCGCAATCTGGCTTTAAATATGAGCAGCCGACCGCTCATGTTTGGTGAGGCTTCTTTGCAAATTCTTTAAGTCACAAAATCCCATTTGAGTCCACACAGTGCCACAGGTTGAAAAAAGAAGGCAAGGAAAGCAGAAAAAGCAGTTTCTTGCAGAACATCCACAAAGCCAGTCTTTTCGCGTGTACGTATACCACACCGTTTGAAAAGAGCGAGTAACTTTTGGTCCTGTTGATTGAAACAAACCATTCAGCTCAGGCATTGGTCTTCCTTTAGTAATTATCTCATGCTTTGCTTGAAAGTACACTTTGGAAAACTGTTTAAGTGTGGAAATATAGTCCTCAATGTTGAAAGTCTGGGTGCAGGAGATGGAAAAAACTAGTCTCTGCGGCACTTGACTCCCTCAGGCCACCGTATGTCTGGGATCATGAGCGTCCCCAT
The DNA here is from genome assembly GCF_033978795.1 of Nerophis ophidion. NCBI lineage: Eukaryota > Metazoa > Chordata > Actinopteri > Syngnathiformes > Syngnathidae > Nerophis > Nerophis ophidion. Next base: position 57,434,948 of record NC_084613.1, read on the forward strand.
CTTGAGGCACGAGAAGTTTTTGCCTCACCTCAGACTTTTTTCTCTGCCATTTTGATGGCTCACCAACACACGGAACATTTTACTCGCTGCGACATTGATCTCTTTCGCCACCGTATGTCTGGGACCATGAGCGCCCCTATCGTGAGGCACGAGAACTGTTTGCCTCACCTCTGACTTTTTTCTCTGCCGTTTTGAACGCTCAGGAACACTCCAGACAACAATGCGCTCTGACCACACGGCAGACAGAGGAGTTAACGAGGGATTGTGAAAATTCAGCGATTTTGAAGAAATAAATCTAAATTGGTGAACCTAAATGAAAAATAAAAACTAACAATTAAAATAATTTTATCATTATATATTTTATTTATTCGCAGTGCCTCACCTGCCTCCCCTGACCGGACGTCACTGGTATGTAGATGTATGGATAGATACGCTCGAACAGTGGTCCCCAAACTGCGGCCACATTTAAAAAAAAAGTTTTTTATATTCATCTTTTCCAGCAGCGCAGATAAATTATATTGTTTGATGTAGATGACCATATCTGCTGTACAGATTTACTTTACAAAAGATAAGTGTAGGATACTTCATTTGTTGCCTTATTTGTACAAACCCTGTTTCCATATGAATTGGGAAATTGTGTTAGATGTACATGTAAACGGAATACAATGATTTGCAAATAATTTTCAACCCATATTTAGTTGCATATGCTACAAGGACAACATATTTGATGTTCAAACTGATAAACATTTTTTTTTTGCAAATAATCATTAACTTTAGCATTTGACGCCAGCAACATGTGACAAAGAAGTTGGGAAAGGTGGCAATAAATACTGATAAAGTTGAGGAATGCTCATCAAACACTTATTTGGAACATCCCACAGGTGTGCAGGCTAATTGGGAACAGGTGGGTGCCATGATTGGGTATAAAAGCAGCTTCCCAAAAAATGCTCAGTCTTCCATAAGAAAGGATGGGGCGAGGTACACCCCCTTTGTCCACAACTGCGTGAGCAAATAGTCAAACAGTTTAAGAACAACGTTTCTCAAAGTGCAATTACAAGAAATTTAGGGGTTTCAACACCTACGGTGCATAATATCATCAAAAGGTTCAAAGAATCTGGAGAAATCACTCCACATAAGCGGCATGGCCGGAAACCAACATTGACCTTCGATCTCTCAGACGGCACTGTATCGAAAACCGACATCAATCTCTAACGGATATCACCACATGGGCTCAGGAACACTTCAGAAAACCACTGTCACTAAATACAGTTTAAATACAACACCTGTGCCCCGCAGGGCACAGTCCTCTCCACTTTCCTCTTCACCATTTACACCACCAATTTCCACTATCAGTCAGAGTCCTGCCACCTTCAGAAGTTTTCTGATGACTCTGCGATTGTGGGGTGTATTGAGGATGGTGACGATGAGGAATACAGGGCACTGGTGGAGGACTTTGTCACATGGTGTGGAAAGAACCACCTCCAGGTTAATGTGACGAAGACCAAGGAGCACGTTGTGGACCTGGGAAGGAAGAAGAGTACTCCGGCGACCTCTGTTTCCATCAGGGGGGTCGATGTGGACATGGTTAAGGATTATAAATACCTCGGAGTACACATCGACAACAAGCTGAATGGGTCAAAACACGCTGAGGCCCTCTACAAAAAGGAGGCTAGGATCCTTCAACGTTTGTACGAAGATGTTGAAGATGTTCTACGATTCGGTGGTGGCGGGCCCCTTCTTGTGTGCCGTGGCCTGCTGGAGCAGCGGGCTGAGAGTGAGGTACAGAAACAGACTGGACAAGCTGGTGGAGAAGGCCAGTAACGTGGTGGGAGTGGAGCTAGACTCCCTGACGGTGGTGTCAGAGAGGAGAAGTCGAGCAAAACTCCTAGCCATTCTGGACAACAACTCCCACCCACTACACTCGGACCTTGCAGAGAAAATGAGCACGTTCAGTGGAAAGCTCAGACTCCCAAAATGCAACAGCCATTTCTCAACGAGCTATTGCAAGGAATTTAGGGATTTCACCATCTACTGTCCGTAATATCATCAAAAGTTTCAGAGAATCTGGAGCAATCACTGCACGTAAGCGACGATATTACGGATATATGATCGCTCAGACGAGACGGTACTGCATCAAAAAGCAACATTAGTGTGTAAAGGATATCACCACATGGGGTCAGGAACACTTCAGAACACTACTGTCAGTAACTACAGTTTGCCTCTACATCTGTAAGTGCAAGTTAAAACTCTACTATGCAAGACGAAAGCCATTTATCAACAACACCCAGAAACGCCGCCGGCTTTACTGGGCCCAAGCTCATCTAAGATGGACTGCTGCAAAGTGGAAAAGTGTTCTGTGGTCTGACGAGTCCACATTTAAAAATGTTTTTGGAAATTGTGGATGTTGTGTCCTTCGGAACAAAGAGGAAAAGAAACATCCGGATTGTTATAGGCGCAAAGTTTAAAAGCCAGCATCTGTGATGGTATGGGGGTGTATTAGTGCCCAAGGCATGTGTTGGAACCTAACTATATTATTTATTTATTAATTTGTTGACAATGGTAAATCAAATAATGCCAATGATGATGCTGATTAATTATTGAATGTTTTCGATGAACTATGATTGACTCTGATTGTTTTCAGCTGCACACGGTCCTCCTGGTGAGAGCATCCTCCTCTTTTGATTAAGGAGAGAGGACAGCTGGGTGCTCTTTTTGTCTGTCTATCATGTTGAAGGAGTGAGGAGTGAGACAATTTATCTCCCTCTAAACAGGTGTCATTTTGATGATTTTGAAGTCAACCACGGAGAATACTTTTGTTTGTGAAAATAAATTATGATCATTTGGAATCTAGAAATATCTCCACGCGTGCTTAATAAGGAATTTAGTGAGTCATAGACCTCCTCCTCAGGACTACTCTGCTATCTTTATTCTTATTTTTTCAAACTTTTTTGAACGCAAGAGTAGCAGTAACAAGTAGATAAATTTCACTGAATACCTGAAGGATCAACCATGATCGCTCTGCACCGATGACAGAGAGCAGCCGGCGGGCCGTGAGTAAAATTAGCTGATGGACTTCATGAATGAACGAATGATTGAATGCGCCGCAGCGCTATATGGAAGGGAAAGTTGCAGATTGTGAATTGTGGATGATAAATTCAATAAAACAGGATGTTGGAAGGATGTTTAAGAATGAATTAAACGATTAAATAAGTGGAAATTAAATTGAGCTGTGTGATTATCTGGAATAATGTGTGGCACACCTGAGACGGCAGCTGAGGCCGAGGACATGCTGAGGACGCGCATTGCTGTGCACAGAGGCAGACTGGGTGCGTGCACAAGGAGGCTAAATGAAATAAAGACTTTGATGACTGATGATAGAAATGCTGATAAAGTTAATGATGAATTTTAAGTATTTAAAGGAGATGTGGATGAATTAAAAGATGCTCAAAAATCTGTGCAAGATTTCTTGTCAGCGGAGGAAGAGGAAAACGATTATTATGACTGGTGTAGAGGCAGGGATTTGTTTCTCACTTGTCACCTGGGATAATGGGTGTGGCTACATGTGTGTGTGGGCGGAGTGTGTGTGTGGGGCTTAATGATTGCTGAATGAATAACACCTGCACCTGTCTGAATTGTTTGGCTTGTATGGAGAGTGTGAACCTGGGTGCCGTTACTTCTGTTGACCACAAAAGGACCACAAACCAACTGCATGTAATAAATTGTATTTTTACTCGATGGGAAAATAAATCACCCTCAAAACAGCAGTCAAGACTTCATGTTGCATCATTGGACCCAACGTGTCAGACAGAGCCCTGCTTTCCACTCTCAATGACTAATTAGTTTCTGATAGTCACACAACAACTGGTATGAACCCAAAATAAATAATTTGAATTTTTTTCATGAAATACGTTGAAACATGGAAAAGAGAAATTGCAGTATCAAAAGTTGTACCACTGGAGAGCATATCAAATGTATCTCACAAATCAAAGTCTGGATCAAAAGCCTCTAGAGCTTCCTCAGTATCCTCAGAATTTAAAAAAAAGGCCAAAGCGGAACAGGTTGTTACAATGGCTCGAGTTGCTGCACTGAAGGAAAAACTCACCCTGCAACTGGAGGAAACAAAGCTTAAAGCAAAGATGGAGCAAATGGAGTTAGAAACAGACCTTGCAGCATCAAAAGCTAAAATAGAAATCATTCAAAGTGATTTAATTCATAAAAGTAATGAGGTGGCTAAGGAACCCATGACTGAGTATTATGATTCGCACCTTGATACAGAAACTCTGGAGAGCAATGTGAACTTTAGATTAGGTGCAATAATACCCAAAACCCCACTTCCCCAAACCATCTTAAGAATCCACAGACCTCTACTTAAAAGGAACACCAGAACATCAGAAGATCTTAATAAACCTCAAAACAAAAACGCAACTGAAAAACACAAGACCCAGAGTGTAAATCAGACTCGAATAATAAATCACTCTGCACAAGATAATGTGGTTATTAATGCTGCTCATGATAACTTGGAAATGGTTATTCAAAGACAATGTGACATCGCAAAACTCATTGTCTCACAGCACAAACTGTCTCTACTACCAGCAAGAGAGATTTCTGGGTCTGATGGTAACCCACTGGCATATCAGTCTTTTGTCCATGCATTTGAACACTCGATTGAAGACAAGACTATGAATAATCAATACGGGCTGTACTACCTTCAGCAATTTACCTCAGGATTTCCAAGAAACTCATTTCGCAGCTGTTTGCTCATGGAAGCCAGTAGGGGCTATAATGAAGCAAGGCACCTCTTAAAAGAACACTTTCGAAATGAGATGAAAATTTCGGGAGTTTACTTGGAGAAAGCCTTGAATTGGACAGCAATTAAAGCTGAGGATGGGAAAATGCTGCATGCATATGCAATGTATTTGAGAGGATGCTGTAATGTAATGCAAGAGTATTTGGAGGAACTTGACAATCCATCAAACGTAAAGCTAATTACATCCAAACTATACCCTACTTACTCTGAGAAAAGTAGCGAAGCACAGCTTATGAGACACAACAGAGAACTGGCAGGAGACTATGATTTAACAACTTTGTGGATTTTGTGGGGAAAAAAATGCCAAGATGCTTTTGGATCCGTTGTTTGGAGACATTCAGGACCAAATAACAACGAAAAGACCTCTCCCAAGTAGCAAAAGTGAACTAAAACCAATCAGAGGCAGAAACAGCGGCTTTTCTACTTCAGTAGCTGTGAATACAGAGCCAGCAGGATGCACTGTAAAACAATCATCTGTTCCATAACTGTAATGTACTGTTTTGTCATGTCCGAGCCACCATAGCCTGTGTTCAGTGTGTGACGTCACGAGAGCGAGGGAGGGTTGGACTCTCGAGGTTGTTAATAAACGGGAGTGATCCGAGGCATTGAGTTAAAACGTGTTGCCTGATTATTATTAAATTAAGACACCTAAATAAGCATATAGGTGAAACTGAGGACATAACAATAGCGACGAGTGATGCACAGAGCCTGGAAGCCAAGTGAGATAACGCCAGCATATCAAAGTTTAATCTGAAGTGTAACAGAAAGTTGCTGCTAGCGTTAGCATAGCATTAGCATGGAGAAGACGAGCCTGTCTGCGTTTGATTGCTACTCCGACCCGGCGGCGTTGAGACCGCGGTGGACAAGATGGCTAATGTCATTTGAACTGTTTGCTGATGGAAAAGGTCTTATCATCACAGAAGACACGGATGATTTTGTGAAACAGCGGCGGAGAGCACTTCTTTTGCATCATGCAGGACCGGACACACAGGACATCTTCTACATGCTGGATAACACTGAAGGTGCAGCAGACTATGATGACTCTGTTGCTGCTTTGAATGGATACTTCGTGCCACAAGTAAACGCCACTTTCGCCCACCAGACATCTCACAAAATTACACAAAATCCAAGTGAGACTGTCCAACAATTTTCCACACATTTAAGACGTGCTGCGAAGGACTGTAGTTTTGGTGCAGGTACAGACGATCAAATTAGAGTTGCTATTATTAGCAAATGCACATCGAGCTATATTCGCCGTAAACTGCTGGAAGAAGGACATGGGTTGGTGCTCGCTCGCACATTTGAAGTGGCAGTACAATGTGAGCGAATTGAGGGACAAATGGCGGAAATGACTGGAAAAGGGGAGAGAGCAGAGGCGTCTGTGAACCGCGTCACACAGAAAGGAGGGAAATATCAGAAGAAAGGACAAGGAAAATTTGGCATGGACAGAGAGAAAATAGACAAAACTTGCTACCGGTGCGGACATGCTGATCACTTTGGGAGGGATCCTAAATGTCCCGCACGCGGTCAAACATGCCGCAAGTGTAACGGTAAAGACCATTTTGCCAAACAATGCAAAACAAAACGTGCATTGGGACAAGAAAAAGTGCATAACATAGAGATAGAGCAAAGTCTGGTGGCCAGATATGGACAAAGCAGCGGAGAGACATTGTAAATCATGCCATGGTTGCCAAGATGTTGCTCGCCCAGATGCAGCAGAACCTTTGAGACCCACACAGTTACCGGAGGGGCTTTGGCAAGATGTTGCAATCGACCTACTCGGACCCCTACCGACAGCTGAATCAATTCTAGTTGTAGTTGATTACTACAGCCGTTATTATGAATATGACGTGTTAAAATCCACAACTACATCAAAGTTGATAGATAGTCCAGAGACGATTTTCGGTCGACATGGACTGCCCATCACACTGAGGTCAGATCAGGGCCCTCAGTTTAAATCAGAGGAATTCAGTGAGTACTGTGACACCAACGGCATTAAGCACTTAAAAACAACACCACGATGGGCGCAAGCAAACGGTGAGGTTGAGCGTCAAAATTATTCGCTGATGAAGAGGATTCGCATCGCTGTTTCAGATGGACTTGATTGGAAGCGAGAACTCAGAAAATATGTCACAGTATACCGGAGCATCGATCACACAACCACGGGGAAGAGCCCCGCTGAGTTGCTTTTCAACCGAAAAATGAGAGGGAAGTTGCCAAGCATCACGGCAGCAGGACACGCTGATCTGGAAGTAAGAGACAGAGACGCAGAACAAAAACGACAATCCAAGATCTATGCAGATGAACGCCGTGGAGCCATACATACAGACGTCAATGTTGTTTACACTGTCCTGGTGAGACAAGAAAAGACTGATAAACTCAGCACACGTTTCCACACAACGCCACATAAGGTGGTGAGCAAATCAGGAAACCAAGTAGTTGTTGAGTCTCCAACGGGAGCTAGATACACAAGGAATACAACATTTGAGAAACGATACAACAACGTTAATGAGACACCCACCACAATGGATGCATCCCAGGACGCTGAGGACTGCACGATAAACAGAGGGACACAACCTGCTCAACGCGCAGAACAGAGTATCACCAGCCATGACACCCAAGACACACAGAGGCCTTCGAGGAAGATACGGTTGCCACAGAAGCTGGCAGACTATGTGATGACATAGACTTTTATCTTGTTACGGTCTGGTGATGTAGTAGTAACATTTAAAAAAAAAAAAAAAAAAAGGGAGAAATGTTTGAGTCAAGTTTAGTGACGATATTGTGTGATGTTGTAATGTGAAATTGACATCTTCAAAGTAAGGTCAAAGCAAGTTTACAGTATAATATATTTATTGACTGAAAATGTGTGTTAATAGTGAATTGATGCATGGTTGAGAATACAGAGAAGACATACATAATATTTGAGTATGTGTTTAATTAGAAATGTTTTGAATACTCCCTCATGTTTATAGTTGACAATTGAAAATAACCTGAAGTTTATTTCTAAGGAAAGGAGGGATGTCATGTACTGTTTTGTCATGTCCGAGCCACCGTAGCCTGTGTTCAGTGTGTGACGTCATGAAAGCGAGGGAGGGTTGGACTCTCGAGGCTGTTAATAAACGGGAGTGATCCGAGGCATTGAGTTAAAACGTGTTGCCTGATTATTATTAAATTAAGACATATAAATAAGCATATAGGTGAAACTGAGGACATAACAATAACAACCTACTCAAACCCCATCCAGTGTTATCATCCCTTTATGTGGATAATTTCATGGCAACGTGCTCTGATTGACTCCTCGCAATTCAAAACACAGTCACATGACAAAAAGGTTGATATTTTAAGAAGGCAGGGATATTGTTTTGGTTGCCTACTAAAAGGTCATCTAAGCAAACATTGTAAAAGAAGATTATTGTGTCAGGTTTGCAAAATGAAACATCCTACCGTACTTTATATTCCAAGCGAAAAAGGCCCAAGGCAGGAAAATCAAGCAAAGCCCACTGCTGAGACAGAAGAAACCCCTATAAGCAGTGCTCTTGTTTCAGCCGGTGATGCAACTGGGGCCGGGAAAGACTATGCACTTGCAATCGTTCCAGTCAGAGTTAAAGCGGGAAAAGGGAACATGTATGTTTTCACCTATGCCTTCCTCGATCCAGGTAGCACGGCAACATTTTGCACGCAGAATATAATGAACCAACTCAATGTGAAAGGACGCAAAACAGAAATTATTTTGCGAACAATGGGACAGGAAAAGCCTGCGAAGACCTATGCGGTCAGACGACTGGAGGTAGGAGACTTGGAAGGGTTCACATATCTGGACCTGCCAAAAGTGTATACACAGAGCAAAATACCTGTCTCCAAGGAAAACATCATCACAGAGGCCAACTTGAAGAGGTGGCCTTATCTTGGTGGCATCAACTTAAAAGAAATTGAGGCAGATATTGAACTTCGTATTGCGACTGATCTTCCTCTGGCAATGGAGCCGTGGAATATAATAAACAGTCAAAAATATGGACCATATGCAGTCCAAACCATACTGGGATGGGTGGTAACTGGACCACTCAGTTGCAGTGCTACAGAACATGCTGGGCCCATTGCAGTGGCAACTAACAAAATCTCAGTAATTGAGCTGAAGGACCTCCACATCAGACAATACAACCAGGATTGCTCTGAGAACATATATGAGGAGAAAAATGAGATGTCAGATGAGGACAAATGTTTTATGGAGATCGTCTTAAGTTCCGTGTTTCTTAACGATGGTCACCATCCTCTGCCACTGCCTTTTCGGAATAAAGACATAGTCATGCCTGATAACTATCATATGGTAAAATAACGCACACTGCATCTCATGAAAATATTTAGGAACGACAAGATTGTAGCTGAGATAGGCGCCAGCGCCCCCCGCGACCCCGAAAGGGAATAAGCGGTAGAAAATGGATGGATGGAAGATGTATGTTGAGGAATACACATCTTTCATGGAGGACATTCTCAGAAAGGATTATGCGGAAAAGGTTCCACCTCAGCAGCTTCACAGAGAAGATGACCGTACGCGGTATATCCCGCATCATGGCGTTAGCCACAAGCGGAAGCTCAAACTGAGGGTGGTGTTCGACGGCACATCCTCGTTTCAAGGAACATCTCTGAACAAGGAGCTACTCCAAGGGCCAGACTTTACGAACACCCTCATTGGAGAGCTATTAAGGTTTCACCAGGAAAAAATTACAGTGATGTCAGACATTGAGGCAATGTTTTGCCAAGTAAATGTTGATAAAAAAGACAGACTTCCTGAGGTTTTTGTGGTGGCCAGAGGGTGACATCAGCAAACCTCTTGAGGTTTACAGGATGAAAGTTCACCTCTTTGGCGGCGTATCGTCCCCAAGCATTGCCAATTTGCCCTGCGTCAAACTGCTGATGACGATGAGAAACATTACTCTGATAAAGCCATGAAAACTATCAAAAACACTTTTATGTGAATGATTGCCTCATATCTGTGGCAACAGTGGACACAGCTATGAAGCTCACTGAAGTCTGCAGCAAGTTAGGCTTAACATTGACAAAATGGGTCACCAATAACTGTGAGGTGTTAGCAAGCCTTGCTGAGCATCACAGATGCAAAGGTAGTAAAGGAACTGGACTTGGATAAGGAAAATATAAATGAACAAACTGCAGTTGAGCCTGCACTTGAAATCCGGTGGGACACGCACAACGACACGTTCAACTTTAAAATAATTATCCAGAGCCGGCCTGCTACCAGGAGAGCTATACTCTCTACAGTTAGTTCAGTTTATGACTCATTAGGTTTTCTTTCTCCTTTCACCCTGAAAGCCAAACAAATACTTCAAGAGCTCTGCAAATCCAAGTATGGATGGGACCAAGTTATTCCACAGTAATTTGCAAGGCCTTGGCAGAGATGGATCGGGGAGTTGCATCAGTTAAGTGGATTTCAGGTACTTAGATGCACAAAGCCTGAAAATTTCGACCCAGTGGAGACTGCTGAACTGCATCACTTCTGTGAGTCAGGTTATGGTACAGTAAGCTACTTTAGATTCACACATCACCTTGGCAAAATCCATATCTCCTTCATATTTGGAAAGACCAGAGTCTACCCTCTCAAGCAGATCACCATACCCCAGCTTGAACTCACTGCAGCAACACTGGCATTAAAAGTGGATTGGATGCTAAGGAAGGAGCTACACCTGCCAATCAGATTTAATTTTCTGGACGTACGTACATCTGTATTGAAATATATCCACAATCAGAACAAGAGATTTCACCCATTTGTATCCAATAGAGTTGCTGTGATCCATGACCTTTCCCACACAAGCCAGTGGAGATATATAAAGTCAAAAGACAATCCAGGCGACGATGCATCCCAAGGGCTGCATGTTGAACCTTTCTTTGGATCAAGATGGCTGACAGGTCCTGAATACCTGGGAAAAGAGAAAAAGACATGGCCAAAGATACAAGGTCTAGGAGAAATACCAGCTAATAACCCAGTGGTGAAAAAAGAGGTCACATTTAACAGTACAAGCATTGAAAAGCAGCATCCAATGTGCACACTCATCAAGGATCAGTCATCATGTACCTGACTTCAGAACTATGTGTCCTGGATATTGAAGGTGAAAAAACTACTTTGGCTGCTAAGTCAGCTAAGAAAGAGACAGAAACTTTTGTCTTCAAAGATAAAGACAACACTGAACGATAAGCAAGGGATGCAAAATCTATTAGTAGAGAATCTGCAAGAGGCAGAGAAGATCATCATTTGTTTTGAGCAAAGACGATACTTCAGCCATGAAATCACTTGCCTGGAAAATGGCAAAACCTTCTACTCGAAAAGCAACATCTACAAATTGGATCCGATTCTTGATAATGATGTCCTGAGAGTGTGCGGTAGAATAAAAAAAATGTGATATGCCCGTGCACCAGAAGAACACAAATATTCTCCCGAAAGGTTCCCATATAGCTAACCTCATCCTGCAACATATCCATCATCAAGTCGGGCACTCAGGAAGAAGCCATATGCTTTCCAGGCTAAGTCAAAAGTTTTGGCTCCACCATGCAAACTCCTTAGCCAGGAAAATCTCTAGAAACGGTGTATCTTGCAAACGGATGCAAGCAAGACCTGAGAACAAAAAATGGCGGATCTTCCAGAAGATCACTTGTATGCAGACCTACCGCCTTTTAGTCATGTTGGCATCGATTACTTTGGCCCCATTGAAGTGAGGAGAGGCAGAGCTGAGATGAAACGGTGGGGGGTCATTTTCACCTGCCTAGTCAGTCGGGCTGTTCACCTAGAGATGGCAAACTTCCTAACCACAGACTCATGCATAAATGCCGTACGCAGATTCATCTGCAGAAGAGGAACAGTTCTAAGTATCGAAACTGACCAGGGGACTAACTATGTGGGAACACAAAAGGAACTACAGGAGGCTTTGAAAGAGTTGAATCATCACAAAATTCAAAACACCTTTCAAACAGAGGGAATACAATGGATCTTCAACCCTCCTTTTGGAGCCCACTACAGCGGTGTTTGGGAGAGACTGATCAAATTAGTCAAAACGATCCTCACATCTTTTCTAAAACATCAAACACTGGACGATGAAACTATCATCAGCACTGTGTAAAGGTAGAAGCCATCCTGAATGACCGAACGATAACTACAGTGTCAAGTGACCCCAATGATTTAGAACCACAAACCCCAAACCACTTGCTTCAACTGAAAGCAAAACCGATTATGCTATCAGGAGTCTTTGAGGAATATGATCAATATTCAAGAAAGCCACAGAGACAAGTTCAATATATTGCAGATCTCCTCTGGAAACGATGAACAAAGTACTATCTTCCACTCATGCAAGAAAGAAGCAAGAGGAACAGCATAAGAAGAAACTTGAGTCTTGGAGCTCTGGTTGTCATTGTTGATAACACAGCACCAAGAAACTCATGGATTATGGGACGTATTGTAAAGACATTTCCAGATGCCAAAGGCTTTGTGAGAAGTGTTTTGGTGAAAACCAAGACCAACATGGTTCAACGACCAATAGATAAGCTCTGCCTGCTAATGGAAGCAGCTTGATGGACTAAAAGGGGCTTCGGTTCTCCAGCCTTGATGACTCGATGACCGCTATAGATATAGTCTGATATGACTATGGACTTTGATGAGACTTAACTAGTAACTCATGTAAATTAATTAACTTTGACTTCAAAGGACATACTGTAATTAATTTGTATTGTATTGTTCTATTTAAGCTCCTTTTGAATATTATTATTTATGTAATTGTTTTGCTAAAGCCCACATTTAGGGGCCAGGATGTTGGAGCCTAACTCCAACATTATTTTTTGAACGCAAGAGTAGTCGGTATAGCTCGGTTGGTAGAGCAGCCGTGCCAACAACTTGAGGGCTGCAGGTTCAATCCCCGCTTCCGCCATCCTAGTCACTGCCGTTGTGTCCTTGGGCAAGACACTTTACCCACCTGCTCCCAGTGCCACCCACACTGGTTTAAATGTAACTTAGTTATTGGGTTTCACGATGTAAAGCGCTTTGAGTCACTAGAGAGAAAGCGCTATATAAATATAATTCACTTCACTTCACTTCGTAACAGCATGGGTAACTTACACATCTGTGAAGGCACCATAAATGCTGAAAAGTACACACAGGTTTTGGAACAATATATGTTGCAATCCAGCACCGTTATTTTAGCAAGACAATGCCAAGACATGTGTTACAGCAGCGTGGCTTCATAGTAAAAGAGTGTGGGTACTAGACTGGCCTGCCTGAAGTTCAGACCTGTCTCCAGTACAAAATGTGTGGCACAATATGAAGGCTAAAATACCACAACAGAGACCCCAAACTGTTGAACAACGTAAGCTGTACATCAAGCAAGAATGGGAATGAATTCCACCTGAAACACTTAAAAAAATTGGTCGCCTCAGTAAACAAAAACTTTTACTGAGTGTTGTTAAAAGGAAAGGCCATGTAACACAGTGGTTAAAATGCCCCTGTGCCAACTTTTTTGCAATGTGTTGCTGCCATTAAATTCTAAGTTGATGATTATTTGCAACAAGAAATTAAGTGTCTCAGTCCAAACATTGAATATATTGTCTTTGCAGTATATTCAATTGAATATAAGTTGAAAAGGATTTGAAAATCAGTATATTCTGTTTTTATCTACGAATTACACAACGTGCCAACTTAACTGGTTTTGGGTTTTGTACAAATAATAGAAAAAATGTACAAATTAAAGAGCTGGTTTGACAGAAACAGACTCTTTGAATTTAATTAAAACTAAAATAATGCAATTAGGTAACAGTCGAAGAGAAACTAGAACATAAATACAAAAAGGATGAACATTTTATAAGAAACAGCAGAGGGGCTCCCCAAGGGATAGTGCTCTCACCTTACTTGTTCACACTCTATACCTCAGATTTCAGGCATGACTCCAACCGCAGCCATCTGCAAAAGATCTCGGACAACTTCGCAGTGGTGGGATGTGTGTCTGAGGGGAGCAAGCAGGAATACCGAGAAGTCATCTCAGGCTTTGTCCACTGGTGTGCACATAATCCACTGCACTTGAACACCAGTAAAACAAAACCTCCATCCAGAGACCAGACAAAAAGAAATAGTGGGCTCATTCAAATACCCGGGTGTTCACCTCAACAATAAACTAGACTGGATTCACAATTTAAATGCTGTGCACAAGAAGGGTCAAAGTCGCCTACACCTCTTGAGGGGAATGAGGGACTTCAGGGTGTGTGGGTCACTGCTGCAAACTTTTTATGATACTGTGGTGACTTCATCTATGCCATCATTTGCTGGGGTGGGGGCATAACTGTCAGAGACACAAGCAAACTTAACAAATTGATTGAAAGCTGACTCCGTCCTAGGCTGCCCACTAGACAGCATTGAGAACGTGGCTGACAGAAAAATGCTGACCAAGTTGACGTACTGTACATAATGTTCAATCCCTTTCACCCATGTATGGCACTGTGGAGGCCCTGTGTAGCTCCCTCAGCATTAGACTGTGGCTACCGCAGTCCAAGAAAGAGCGCTACGGCAGGTCTTTTCTACCCATAAGACTTTACAATGCACATATGTGATTGCTGTGATCTTTTCTCCTGGTGTGCGATACAGATATTAGTGTTTTTTGTCTTGTTTTATCTTTTAGCTATACATATAATTGAGTAGTACGTAGTTTTCATCACAAAACTTACATTTGTGTCCAAAATAATCACACAATACTACAAACCAAAACACCTGGTAGGCCTCTCTACCATTCACAATTAGTGCACGTCCTTTCTCTCAGACAGAAAATACTTTGTAAATATGGAATCAAGACGCATACTATCACATATATATATATATATATATGTGATAGTATCACATATATATATATATAAAATACTGTTTTTAAATACTGTGCATTTCAGATATTAAATCCTCAATGGCAGATAACTTTTTACGGCTTAAGCAGGACAAAAAAGTTTTTATGATCCGCCATGAGCTTTTAGTTTGGATGGCTCCCGTGATAGTGTTTCCTCACCTGGCTCCTCTGTACTCAGCCATGCAATCATTTCTCTCTCAGTGTGTGTGTGTGTGTGCGTGTGTGTGTCTGGTGATGTGAATGGGGGAGATGGGTCATAGGGGCATGGTTTTAAGTCTGTAAAGTTTTTGCAATGCATTTGTTTTATAATTTAAAGGTGCTTTATAAATAAAGTTTGGGTTTCATTTGACTTTGATCACATTGCACATACTTCACCCCCACTTTCATTGACAACATTAGAGAACTGTCTAATGCGTTCTATAGCGGTGATTTTTGTCAATGGGACGATAAATAAGAGACAATGAGAAATTATCATCACAAATCAACATCTTATGAATGTAAACATAGAAGTGAGGAGACGGGTATGTTGCTCAATAAGTATAAACTACATTACCCAGAAGGCTTAGCACTTCTAGATGGAAACCTGAAGAGAGGCTGGCTAAGAGTCAAAACAACAGTTGTGCAGTTAGAGAGAGAGTTGAGATATTGTTAGACGTTGCTGTTCCTAGTTTGTCTACAAGATACAAAGATACGTTTTGATTAGACACATGTGCACCTTTTACAGCTGCTCTTGTACTAGTGTGATTGGTGAAGTTGTCGATGATTAGGCAAAATGTGAAGGAAGTTGCAAGAATGCAATTCACTGATTGGTTGGTCAATGGGGAATCCTGGATAGTCCGACTACTAAAAATGTATTGATACATTTTAAGTGTTTGCCAGAAAAGGCACCCTTGCAAAATACTGTGTCCTCATTACTGTACCCATGCCATGACCAAAGTACTTTGCCCTGTCTGCTTAACATTAACAACAAAAACTGCAAATAATATCAAACACGCTAAACTGATGTGAACTGTGCTCAACTATCAAATGTTCTAAAGAAGCCAACATGTTTTGCAGAAATCCTAATTGTTTGTGATTCAATGTTTTGCTGCAGTATACATGTATTTTGGGTGTGGACTTGAAAGCAAAGAGGTAAGAAGTGATCAGGATTTGCATGAATCCTTATTGATATACAAAGATTTTTGGAAAAGTTCAATTAAGGGTGGTTGCAAAGCAACTCTTTACCATGTGGTCAATGATGGCAATGATCAATAACGTTCTACTCATACGAGGACATAGGGTTTCAATTATTTTGCTGAGAAAGGGAGAACAAAGATGATTATTTTTATTTTATTTTTTTAAACGACACTGGTTCTTAGGAGGGAATATATAAGTTCAGTCCAAGCCAAAGTTAATGACAAAGCAATATACTGTGGAATGACAGCCGCCTACTTAAGAGCAGCCTGATAGTAGTGATCCAATCTGCAGCAAATGATCAGGAAATGCAAAGCTTTGAGTCCATTAAAATGGACGACTGCTTTGCCACAGGTGGTTAACTTTTAAAGGGAAAATAATTGGCATATCAAATCTGGACTTTTTTTTATCCAGAACCTAGTATTCAAATCAGCCTGGACATCATCAAGTTAATTATTCATGAAATATGCTATGTATGAAACACAAACTGTGATTCAACATTAGCTGCCTTCTGTGTTATCTTGTATTTATCAGTGCACAGAAAAACATTCTGACAACAACTGCAATGTTTGTATAGAGGCAGAATTTTACCAGAAGGGTATTTTATCAAAAGATGGGATTTTTAATGCACAGGCATGATCTGATTCTGGCATACTATTGAACATAATGGACTGTGGGATTTTATGCATGTTCAATAGATGTGTCAATCAAACTCAGTGGGTAACATAACGTCACTTTCCCGATGGTGTTATCTCAAAATTATGGTCATAGGTGTCCAAACTGAGAATATTAGAAAATAATTTCATATTCTTCAGTGCAGTAATGCTAATACAATATACAGTGGTATGATTTACTTTGGACAAGCTGCATTGAAAATATCCCATGTTACTGTTTTGTTTCAACACGATTCATTTGTGATGGACGAAGCAAAACTTATTTAGTCCTACAGCTTCTCCCTGCCTCAGAAATCATGGAGAAAGTGATTGATTGTCACACTCATTGTATCTCACCACTTAAAGACACTGTCTCTCAAACTAGTATGGAAATGTGTGAAATTGGTGTGGCTGAGATAGGCTCCAACAGCCCGTGTGCCCCGAGAGGGACAAGCAGTAGAAAATGGATGTCTTGTCTGGGGTAAGACAGATAAACTTGAGGTCAGAGGAATTTTCCTGTTTTTAATGTAAAATTGTAAGTATACAGCTCTTCAGTGTTTTTGTTTTCTTACTTTTAAACAAAACTTTAACATATACTTTTAGAATATAACTAAACAATTGCTGTGTAAGACACATATATAGTTAATATTGTTATGAGCTAACTAACTTGTTTGACATGGTTAAGTCTAACAAGAAATTCCAGTAAGGGTTAGTCATCACATTCTCTTTGGGGTTGGTCTTCACATATACTAGAACATAGGTTGGCCCAAACATGCGTTTCCTATTCCTTGCTCATTTTGTGTTAAGGTTGCATCAAAGTATATATTTGTGAACTTTTAAGCGCAATAAAACTTTTAAATTTACTTCTGCCCTATTAAAATCTTTTCACAACTAAATAACATTGTGACATCCGAGGATGGGATCGGCTGTCCAAAATGTTTAACGTTGTTTTGTTACATTGAGTTTGAAAATGAGAAAAATACACATTCTGTTTAATATAGAAATTAGTATTGAAAGATGTTTTGATGTTTGAATTCACTTCAAGTAAAAAGTATAACGACCAACACCGTTCTTACTCTACCGATAATTTGTACGCTTACAAGACATGTTAATGAGGAAACACAGGAGTAAAGAAATAACAGAAACATTGTAAAATGCAGGGCTTCTCATCTTTTCACCGCGACCCATCTGAATTAAATTACTATTGACAACTTGATATTATTTATTTATCTGTACAACGCACAGTGTGAGTTATATTCTTTATGCTTTGACGACTTATTTTTCTTCTTCATCTCCCCACCTCCGTTAATTCCGTACACATGTGTTCCTGTGTACTTACCACCTCCACTAGATAAAACAGGGTGCCTGTTGATTAGATTGAGCACTGCTGCCACCGAGCTGCATACTTCTGTGTCATTCTAACATGAATACTAGAGTGTAGGCAAACATAATGAAAATGAAAAAACACCCAGGGTCCTAAAACCCTCTTTTTGAGAAACACTGGTATAATGTGTAAAATGAATGCAGTAGGTCAGAATATGCCAAGTAGCTGAATACATTTTAGAGGTGACAAAGCAAAATAGATATTAGCGCATAGGTAGGATATCTTGCTTGCTATATTCAAATTGTACTTTTTGTCATTATTTTTTGCGTAATCTTTTTCCCTTCTTTTAAATGTATTTATATATTCTTAGACCATACCACAGGCCATTGTGTGCTGCAAATGGCCGCATGTGCACTGCTGAAATGGATCTGCTGCCATGTACAGCTGTGCCCAATGTTTCATATGATTCTGAATGAATGCACACTTTTTCTGTCTTTCTAACCTCCAGCACCCTCCCGCAACCCCGAAATGGACAAGTCGTAGAAAATGGATGGATGGATGGGTTCAACCCTCTTTTTTTGGTTATCTATAGTAAAATAAGACCCGATTTCACCCAAGATCAAAAGAATCAAGTATATTTTGTGCATATAAAAAAAAAGATAAAGAGAAAAGAAGACGGGCATGCAACAAGCATTTTGATTAGAATACAATATTGGCATTGTATTAGGGAAGAATCACTCACTCTTCATACATGACAGTTCTGCTATTTAAGGCCATGGAAGTCATCACCTTTACAAAACACACAGTATTATACCATTGAGGATAGGATGTATTATTTTACATAATGATTCCATAACAAAAACCAGAACAGCTCACCCCTACAAAGTCACTCAGTTCTAACAATTTTTACTCAGGGACAAGCAGTAGAAAATGGATGGATGGATGGAAGGAATTGTATTTATTTGTGATGCCTATAAATACCTTAGGCTGAGATGCTTTTTTCATATCGTGTCCCTTGATTGACCCTCAAAGCGAGAATGCACTGCCATCTAGTGTGCTATAGGCAGGTATTCCTCCGTTTTGGTGATGTGAGGCAGTGGAAAATATTGTAGCGTCCCGGAAGAGTTGGTTGCTGCAGGGAACTCTGGAAATGTATTCTGTTCTGTTAATGTTGTGTTGCGGTGCAAATATTCTCCTGAAACGTGTTTGTCATTATTGTTTATTGTGGTTTCACTATATGGCATATGGGCTTCACGGTGGAAGAGGGGTTAGTGCGTATGCCTCACAATACGAAGGTCCTGCAGTCCTGGGTTCAATCCCAGGCTCGGGATCTTTCTGTGTGGAGTTTGCATGTTCTCCCTGTGAATGCGTGGGTTCCCACTGGGTACTCCGGCTTCCTCCCACCTCCGAAGACATGCACCTGGAGATAGGTTGATTGGCAACACTAAATTAGCCCTAGTGTGTGAATGTGAGTGTGAATGTTGTCTGTCTATCTGTGTTGGCCCTGCGATGAGGTGGCGACTTGTCCAGGGTGTACCCCGCCTTCCGCCCGATTGTAGCTGAGATAGGCGCCAGTGCCCCCCGCGACCCCAAAAGGGAATAAGCGGTAGACAATGGATGGATATATGGCACATGTTGATGACAGTCTTGGCGTTGTTCATACGGCCACTTTTAGTGTGACACGTATGGCTGTTGACTGAGTATGCCTTTCAGGAAATTACATGCCAGTGTGTGCTACCGTAACTGTTTATCTCCAAAAGCAGAGGAATTGTTCTAAATTGTTGTTAACCCAAAGTACCACACACGGAAGCTTGGATGCACTGTTCTTCTAATGCCAAGTGACTAGACAGGGACCAACCAAACAACGAGTGCGCCCTCTATTGGCCTATATAACACAAGTGTAGGCTCTCGGGATCCAACAGAAATGTGTATATCATGGGTGTCAAACTCTGGCCCGCGGGCCAGATTTGGCCCGCTGTGTAATTTCACTTGGCCCTTGAGGCAATATCAAATTAACATTAGAGCTGGCCAGCTGCTGTAACACCGCATTCACCGCTAATACTCTTACTTGCCAACCCTCCCGATTTTCCCAGGAGACTCCCGAAGTTCAGTGTCCCTCCCGAATTTCATCCTGGGCAACAATATTGGGGGTGGGCGTTAAAGGCACTGCCTTTGGCGTTCTCTATAACCTGTCGCCACGTCCGCTTTTCTTCCATACAAACAGCGTGCTAGCCCAGTCACATAATCTATGCGGCTTATACACACAAACAAGTGAATGCAAGCCATACTTGGTCAACAGCCATACAGGTCACACTGAGGGGTGGCCGTATAAACAACTTTAACACTGTTACAAATATGCGCCACACTGTGAACCCACACCAAACAAGAATGACACATTTTGGGAGAACACCGCACTGTAACACAACATAAACACAACAGACCAAATACCCACAACTCCTTGCAGCACTAACTCTTCCGGGACGCTACAATATACACCCCCCGCTATCCCCAAACCCCATCCACCTTAACCCCGCCGCCGAAAAGAGGCGTTCCATTTTTATTTAAATTTTATTTGATATGCCATTGATATTTTTTAATTATTATTATTATTTGAAACTCGATTTTGCATGTCACTATAAATGTATATACTGTAAGCCTTGCTTGTTCAATATTCAATGCAAAACTTGTTTGGGTCCCTATTAAAAGGCTAATTTGTTCAACCTCGGCCTGCTGCTTTGTTCGGTTTTAAATTTTGGCCCACTCTGTATTTGAGTTTGACACCCCTGGTGTATATACACAAGTAGGTTAATAAAAGATTAGCTAATATACCACAATAACACGATCCTTGAATTTATTAATTTATATACAGAGAGTTAGCAATTCTTGCCATCTGCAACGATAGACAATAAATAAATTCTAGGGCTACAATATGCTGTATTAAAATTACAATTGACTTACAGTTAAATAATGGACTGAAAAATAGTATGTCTTGGGCTATAATAGACTGAAATATAGTCCACCTTGCACTCCAAACGTACTGTACTTTTCATAGTAAAATGTCATAGACGGAGTTATTGTAGCTATTGTGTACATAAAACTAACATCTCACTTCATAACCTGCAGGATGACAAATGGGTGCAAACTGCAAAGGCATGATCGAGTAGAAAATGTATGCACGAATAATTAAATATTTTGACAACACAAAGACCGTTACTGTGCTCAGAGATAATGACAACATTCATGCAAAAAAGGGTTTAACTTTGAGCAAATTTGTGCACCTCAATTTTGTATAGCTGCTAAGGTGCTTTTGATCCAAAGCATACTGCATCATCCATCCATCCATTTTCTACCGCTTGTCCCTTTCGAGGTCACGGGGGAGGTGCTGGAGCCTATCTCAGCTGCATTCCGGCGGAAGGCGGCGTACACCCTGGACAAGTCGCCACCTCATCACAGGACCAACACAGAAAGACAGACAACATTCACACTCACATTCACACACTAGGGCCAATTTAGTGTTGCCAATCAACCTATCCCCAGGTGCATGTCTTTGGAAGTGGGAGGAAGCCGGAGTACCCGGAGGGAACCCACGCAGTCACGGGGAGAACATGCAAACTCAACACAGAAAGATCCAGAGCCCGGGATTGAACTCAGGACCTTCGTATTGTGAGGCACATGCACTAAGTCCTGTGTCACTATGCTGCCCGCATACCGCATCATGTACCTGAAAATATGTGTAGTTGTTGTCTCAAGATAAAATCCTGAATTTGTTTACTTTACAGCCTCCCCATGCCAGAGAATGGAATAGTTTGACCCCATAACTGACGCAATTACAAGTTAATAAAATTGTAATACGAGATATTTTACGCATAAGTTTAATTTTTTGACTGCCGATGAAGTAACAGTTAGAGATGTTTGCAAACAAATCGACTCTTTTGAAAGGCTATTTTAAGTGAAGGATGAGAAGCACATCGCAGCTGCGAGCCGTTCGTTTGGGAGCTGTTTTTAATGCACATATCACACTGCATGTTCGCGCCACCAGACTGGCAGCACCAGTCTGATCTATCTATTTATTTGGATTCACTTTCTGGTTCATTGTTCTGATGTGGATATGCAAAGTAGTTCAAGCGTACACACAACAGTTAGTGTAGATTTGGTTTTTATATTTGTATTATGTCCCAATCTTTATTGTAGTTATATTTTTACAATTTTATTTACATATATACTGTACATTTCATTCTTAGTTGTTATTTGTTTTATGTTTTCTGTTTTGCCATAATACTCTTGTGTTTTTAGGTGAGGGTAAAATCAAAACAGTAACCTTCATTTTTAAAGCATGGGGCTATGGTATCACCTTATGATTTTTGTTTACAATGACAACACAACAAAAATAAAATTATACTTAATATTTCACAATAATTCCAACCAATACCGTGTAAATTTGTATACATTTTTAATGATTATAGCTTATCTTAGAACTGCCACTAGTAATTGTTTCCTTGAATGAAAAAATAACTGTAATAATGAGCCAGTGTTTTGAACGAGTCTTTGAAAGGAACGGCTCTCTTGAGCCTATAGATCAGCCAAGAATTCCAATGTTGATAATATACATCTAGTATATTAATATGGACGTTATTAATCAGATTTGACGTTTGCAGTGCAGTTTTATAATTGTAATGTTTTATTTAATTATTTTTGTAATGCGGACGTTGTATCAATCCGTTGTGGTGAAGAAGGAGCTGAACCGGAAGGCAAAGCTCTCAATTTACCGGTCGATCTACGTTCCCATCCTCACCTATGGTCATGAGCTTTGGGTTATGACCGTAAGGACAAGATTACGGTTACAAGCGACCGAAATGAGTTTCCTCCGCCGGGTGATGGTGCTCTCCCTTAGAGATAGAGTGAGAAGTTCTCCCATCCGGGAGGAGCTCAAAGTAAAGTCGCTGCTCCCCCACATCTAGAGGAGTCAGATGAGGTAGTTCGGGCATCTGGTCAGGATGCCACCCGAACATCTCCCTAGGGAGGTGTTTAGGGCACGTCCGACCGGTAGGAGGCCACGGGGAAGACCCAGGACTCGTTGGGAAGACTATGTCTCCCAGCTGGCCTCGGAACGCCTCGGGATTCCCCGGGAAGACCTGGACGAAGTTGCTGGGGAGAGGGAAGTCTGGGCTTTCCTGCTTAGGCTGCTGGCCCCGCGACCCGACCTCGGATAAGCGGAAGAAGAAGAATGGATGGATTTAATTATTTTGTTGGATTTCATTAAACATATGACGTGCGGTGGTAACTTATTTTATGACCAATTATACATTATGATACAATTTATTACATATTTTGTATGTGGCAATTAAAAACTGAAATTGTACAGTTTTGTCTTAATAAATTAGAATATCTTCCATATGTGAATTTATTTCAGTAGTTTAGTCAAAAAGTGAAACAATAACATTCCCTACAAAAAAGACTGACATATCTTAAGGACGTATTCCTAATGATGTTGATGATTATTTATTACAGCTAATAAAAACAACAAATTCAATACCGCAAAAAATGTTACAAATATACATGTATATAGTGCATCGTCTTCTAACATATGGACTGCACTTCCCAGAATGCATTGTTGCAGACGTCACAGGCCCTCATTGGCTGACGAGACGTCGCCCTTTCCTCTTCCGTCCCAGTGCCTGATCTCTGAGCTGTCATTATTTATCTCACGGAAACATACTGGAGTTGTATCAGCATTATTTGTGCTGTTGCGACACAACAACACTATGGCTTCTAACGTCTGCTGCCGCTTGTTACTCACACACAGGAGTGCGACACGTTTCGGGAAACTATGGACTAAAAGCGTTACAGCGAATATACTGCGACTTTTCTCAAGTGCAACGCATACGAAAAGTGAACTTGGGAATTCTACTGCGACTCCACCAGACTTCAGCACTTCTGCGAAAACGGGAACAAGACTGGTAACTCACATGATAGCTTATTACCGTGGGAATAATCACGTGTATTTGAGCATATATTAGTGTCTATTCAATAATTGTAAAGCCGATGACTGTACTGTATATATGCAAATATGCATCCCAAGTTACAGCGCCCGGGGAGCTTAGCACTGACTATAAACATTATTTTTAAATGTGATTTCTCATTTAAGCACACACAAATAAATGCAATGTGATGTCCTAAAACTACTGTGTTATGCCAATTTCTTGGAATTTGCAGATTTCTAAGTTGTATATATTAACAATCCATCCATCCATCCATCCATTTTCTACTGCTTATTCCCTTTGGGGTCGCGGGGGGGCTATCTAAGCTACAATCGGGCGGAAGGCGGTGTACACCCTGGAAAAGTCGCCATCTCATCGCAGGGCTAACACAGATAGATGGCCTAAATAGTTTTACGACAAAGTCTTTTGATGAAGTCTATAGTGTGTGACCAAACAAAGTCTTGTGTTCTCCTTTTTACTAAGCGCGTGATACGGCAGGAACAGTCAAAGGTCACAGAGGCCGCGCGTGACTGAAACGGCTTTTCGTTTCACAATCCCATTTCAATCCAGCAGTTTAAAAAGGCCAATTAGAAAATATAAGGTTGTTTTTTAAAGCCGCATATGTTCAGTTTGAGAAATGCTGGTAATGTTTGTTTACTTAACAAACAAAACTAATCCAAATATCAAAATCAGCCTGTGGCAGTGTAAGGTGAATTAATTTAACATCGTTAACCTTAGTAAAGTAATTCACAAATGTTCACAGTCCACAAATGTGACCTTTTTACTGTCTCGTTCCCAGGAGAGGATGCGAGAGCACAATGTTCCCTTTTCATCATTTCTGACGGACAATTTTGGCCGGAGACACAGTTATTTGCGCATCTCCCTGACAGAGAAATGCAACCTGCGCTGTAAGTTTGCTTGCCATGTCTGTTCTCACTTGAGCAACACTTATTCTGAGTTATATTATCATGTTAGTATTGAGTTAATTACTAATAACCAATTTGACTTATCAGACTGACCAACTGTAACCTGATTACTAACCAAGTGTAACCTGATTATTTGACAATTTTACGGTACATATATTGGACACATTCCAAAAAGAGGCATTGATTGTGTACATACCCCTGCCATATGTGTGTGTATCTGAAGTGGCTTCGATCTCTGGACAGTGCCCTAACTAACAACCAGCTGTTAGAGCTTTTGATGTGTACTTTGGGTAATTTGCCGTTTTGGAATACGTAGTGTCCAAATCACGGTAGGTGTGTGTTGAAGCGATCCAAAAATAGACATTTTAATAGGTGTATCAATAACTCGCAGATTTTCACTTTTTGAGGTTGGCTAGAAAACATACCCCCGGCCCTAGATCTACTTTATTGAACTGTCGAACAAATAATTTCATGCTGCCCAAAGAAAAACTACCAGCCCCTGTCAATCCTTCTCAATCCACTAACAAGACTGCATTTGTATTTTGTAAGTACAATACTGCCCAGTATGTAGGTATACTCTTGACCCTGTGTAAATCGGAGACATTTCTAAATATCTTTATCATTACAGACGTATGTTGTACGTTTTTTCCATTGTGGTCAAATAATGGTCTATAGAAATCTTAAGTCCTAAAATGCCCAAACTAATAACATACATGCTCATGGTGAGTGTATATAAACGTTTGACCGCAACTGTCATGTACAAGTCATGATGTGATAACGCCTTGAACACCAGAATGTGTTTTGCATTTTTGTGTTTCTTTTCTTCAGTCAACCGTTAAGAGTAAAATGTCTCTCTAACCTAAGTTATTTGTTATATCTTTAACTTATCTTGTTGTAATTCTGACTTTGCGGAAATATGGCATGTTAGAAATATTGCTTTACTTTTTATCTCCTCAATCTTAGGTCAGTATTGTATGCCAGAGGAAGGTGTGAAACTGACACCACGGGGCCAATTGCTGTCCACCTCAGAGGTGCTGACTCTAGCACGCCTTTTTGTCAAAGAGGGCGTGGAGAAGATTCGCCTTACTGGAGGAGAACCGCTCATCAGACCTGATTTCCTGTATATAATTGGTAAGGTGCTATTAACATGAATTTTGCAATGTGACTGAAGAAATATGTGTGAAGGAGAAATGATTATTCACACTACATCAAACTTGCCTCATGATGACATATCACAGTATGGATTTAATTAGTGGTATAAGGGAAGTGTCTGCCACAAGGATCACAATTCTGTTACTGATTTCAAGACATGACAAGGCATAACGATCCAATCAAATAATATAATATAGAACGTGGAGCATCCGCACAGTCCATGTCATTACAAATTCTTCTCTGTCTGACTCCTGAAGCCCTGTAAAAGCTTTACACCTGATTTCCAGCGAAACGTAGCCTCCACGGAACAGCACCGCCATCTGCCATTCGGCGATCCCCACAAGTGTTCTGCTACAGATCTGCCGTGCAGCGAAATAGCCCGGCTTTTCACGAGATCTCGCGAATCCGCGCGTAATCATGTGATAAAGTAAACATCACTGAAGTACAAACCCCGTTTCCATATGAGTTGGGGAATTGTGTTGGATGTAAATATAAACAGGATAAAGCGATTTGCAAATCCTTTTCAACCCATATTTAGTTGAATGCACTACAAAGGCAAGATATGTGATGTTCAAACTCATAAACTTTTTTTTTTGCAAATAATAATTAACTTACAATTTCATGGCTGCAACACGTGCCAAAGTAGTTGGGAAAGGGCATGTTCTCCACTGTGTTACATCACCTTTTCTTTTAACAACACTCAATTAACTTTTGGGAACGGAGGAAACTAATTGTTGAAGCTTTGAAAATGGAATTATTTACCATTCTTGTTTTATGTAGAGCTTCAGTCATTTAACAGTCCGGGGTCTCCGCTGTCATATTTTATGCTTCATAATGCGCCACACATTTTTGATGGGAGACAGATCTGGACTGCAAGCCGGCCAGAAAAGTACCCGCACTCTTTTTTTACGAATCCAAGCTGTTGTAACACTTGTATTGCTGAAATAAGCAGGGGCGTCCATGATAACGTTGCTTGGATGACAACATATGTTGCTCTAAAACCTGTGTGGACCTTTCAGCATTAATGGTGCCTTCACAGATGTGTAAGTTACCCATGCCTTGGGCACTAATACACCCCCATACCATCACAGATGCTGGCTTTTGAACTTTGCGCCTATAACAATCCGGATGGTTATTTTCCTCTTTGTTCTGGAGGACACCACGTCCTCTGTTTCCAAATATAATTTGAAATGTGGACTCGTCAGACCACAGAACACCTTTCCACTTTGCATCAGTCCATCTTAGGTGAGCTAGGGCCCAGCCTAGCCGGCGGCGTTTCAGGATATTGTTGATAAATGGGTCCGGCTTAGCATAGTAGACTTTTAACTTGCACTTACAGATGTAGCGACCAACTGTAGTTACTGACAGTGGTTTTATGAAGTGTTCCTCAGCCCATGTGGTGATATCCTTTACACACTGATGTCGGTTTTTGATGCAGTACCGCCTGAGGGATCAAAAGTCCATAATATCATCGCTTATGTGCAGTGATTTGCCCAGATTCTCCGAATGTTTGATGATTTTACGGACCATAGATGTTAAAATCCCTAAATTCCTTGCAATAGCTCGTTGAGAAATGTTGTTCTAAAACTGTTCGACAATTTGCTTACAAAGTGGTGACCCTCACCACATCCTTGTTTGTGAATTACTTAGCATTTCATGGAAGCTGCTTTTATACCCAATCATGGCACCCAACTACTGTATTCCCAATTAGCCTGCACACCTGTGGGATGTTCCAAATAAGTGTTTGATTAGCATCCCTCAACTTTATCAGTATTTATTGCCACCTTTCCCAACTTCTTTGTCACGTGTTGCTTGCATCAAATTCTAAAGTTAATGATTATTTGCAAAAAACAAAATGCTTAGCAGTTTGAAGATCAAATATGTTGTCTTTGTAGCATATTCAACTGAATATGGGTTAAAAATGATTTGCAAATCATTGTATTCCGTTTATATTTACATCTAACACAATTTCCCAACTCATATGGAAACGGGGTTTGTAAACACTGCAGAACGTCTCAAGCTTTGCCGTCCTTCAATACCCATAGGCGGGCACGTCTACGACAGCTTTGCCTTGCAGAACAACACATACATTTTTTTTGTAGCAAGCATCTGACACAGGACCCCATATGTGCACATAGCTGCCCAGGGTATGCCTGTGTATGATTCTTAAATTTTGAACTTTCAGAATATGCATTAAGGTCAAAGAAGGTGAAATTACGTCTGAAAAACTTTGACAAGTTGACTTCATGTCTGTCTCTGCCCATTTGGACGTTTCAAAATGTAAAACAACGATCCACCTTGAGACGGACTATTTTATTTTGAAACTAAATCTGATCATTTATTTTGTGTTTGTGCATGACTTTCTGTCCAACACAAGCAGATTTTACCTGAATTGATCCGCCGTGGAAGAGGGGTTAGTGCGTCTGCCTCACAATACGAAGGTCCTGCAGTCCTGGGTTCAAATCCAAGCTCGGGATCTTTCTGTGTGGAGTTTGCATGTTCTCCCCGTGAATGCGTACTCCGGCTTCCTCCCACTTCCTCCCACTTCCTCCCACTTCCAAAGACATGCACCTGGGGATAGGTTGATTGGCAACACTAAATTGGCCCTAGTGTGTGAATGTGAGTGTGAATGTTGTCTGTCTATCTGTGTTGGCCCTGCGATGAGGTGGCGACTTGTCCAGGGTGTACCCCGCCTTCCGCCCGATTGTAGCTGAGATAGGCGCCAGCGCCCCCCGCAACCCCACAAGGGAATAAGCGGTAGAAAATGGATGGAAAAATGGATGATCCGCCGTGTTGCAGCACCTGGCAAACATAGAAGCACTGCATATAGTTAGCGCATGGAGCCGGAGCGGAAACGCTATGGCAGTGCCGTACCGCAGGCTGCAGAAACGGACACATTCATTTGAATAAAAACGGAAAGAGTCCGCCGCCGTGGCGAGTATGCACTACAGCCGTAGTGCATCCTGGTAAAATCAGGGTTAAGGTGTTAATCTATAATGGGAACAAACAACAACTTTTCGTTGCTCTTCTGTGGTAGGTTTTGCCACACAACTTGCTCTCTAAAGTGTATGAAATATGTGGGACGACGACATTCTTGGCTTAACTGTGTACTTGCGCTCGTAGCAAAGTGATTCTTCTTGCTGAGTTATCTCACTCAGTGTTGGTATTAGGTCATGGGCTGCATCAACGGACTTATCATACTAAAGTTCTTCATTAGTCTGTTATATCAGTTCGGAAACTTCAAATGTTGCATCAGTATTGCAATCTTTAAGGCAGGGTTCCGTAATTAATTTTTACAGATAGCCATACTTTTAGATAGCCAAGTTTGCCCAGCCATGCCAGTTTTGAAAGTTTTTGAATGTGTTTATGTTATTGCTTCTAATTGTTCTATAACAAAAAGTGCAACCATCCAAACTTGATACTAGAGGAAAGTGAATTTCCCTTTGGGATTTAAAACTAGTACAATAAACTATTATTTACAGAGTAATCACATACTGAACGTCACACTCAATGATTTATGGATTTAATATTCATGCTTTAATGCATGAATGAAGATGTGATTCGGAGTTGTTTCTATACATGTAGAATGGATTAAAAATGCAAAATTATAAAACATAATTAATATTTTGTTTTAAGAATTGTCTCATAACATTTTGCTCATTTATGGTGTCACATCAAGCACGTTTGTAATATTCAATTTACCTGTTCAAACATTTCTTAGAATTCTTGTTTCTGCAAGTTGTCACCTGACTGGGTTTTAACCAAACAAGCCAATGTGTTGAAATTAGGACTGGTTGGTTGAGAAGGGCTGGTTTAAGCAATATAATTTCAATAATAAACAACACCTTAAACTTTGGGGCTTAATATTGAATAAGAGTTCAAATAAAACAAATGCAAGTATTGTGGAGCTTCAATGTTTCTAAATATGCTTGTGACATTTGTGACATTACCGGCCGCCCAACATTCAAACACACAATGTCATGTTTGATGGTTTTTGGTTTTCTTGCATTTAGATTTCCAGATTAGGCTGGTTCTATGAAACATGTCTAATTTGAGGAACATGTAAGAATGCTTTACTTTATAAAAATATATGTAAAGTATACAACTATTTGGTAAATGCTGGATTAAGACATTTGTCCAAGTTCTCTGTTTTAATGTTTCCTTTACACATTGTCTGGCATTTGTAGCAGAGCTGAAGAAGTTGGAGGGTCTAAAGACCATTGCGGTGACAACAAATGGCATAAACCTGGCCAGATTTTTGCCTCCATTGAAAGATGCAGGCCTTAACCTGATCAACATCAGTTTGGATACACTCGTACCTGCTAAGTTTGAGTTCATTGTCAGGCGAAAAGGTACAGTATGTTTGTCTTTTTATTTTAAAGGGCAAAAGTTAAAGATTTGATGGGACGTTGTGGTTTGGGCTGCGTGTTCGCTAGTTTAATATTAACACTATTTAAAGCTTATAAACTCCATCCAGCGAGGAAAGAAAGTGACGACCTGTCCAAAGAATGCACAGATGGACTTACTAAGATATATGGTAGAGAGAAAAGGACTGTTTTGTAAAAAAAAGCTACAGTTTAGACTTTCTTTTAGATGGCCATGACAGAAAATAATTTAAAATTACTGCATTAAACAATATTTTCTGTTGTTTAAATTTCCATCTTATTTTTCACAGGGTTCCATAAGGTCATGGAAGGCATTGAAAAGGCCATTGAGATGGGCTACAACCCAGTCAAGGTATTTGGGGTGTCTTTTTTTAAAACCTTGTTTTCGTTAATGCTAATCATTGCTTACCGGCAGGTTTCAGGGAAGCACTATAATAGAAATTTTAACCAATACTAATAATTTTCAGACCTTTACAACCGATAATGATAACCAATATTTATGTACAAAATATTTTTGTGAGAATAAATTAATTTAACAGTTCACAGTAACCTTTTTCAGTATTATTACACACTTTTGTTTAGTCTTGGTTTTACACTTTACAGCCCCACATTTGTGACCTAAAAAGCTTCTTGGACCCCGACTTAAACAAGTTGAAAAACTTATTCAGGTGTTACCATTTAGTGGTTAATTGTACGGAATATGTACTGTACTGTGCAATCTACAAATAAAAGTTTCAATCAATCAATTAATCTTGGTTTGTTTGATGCTGTGTGTTCTCTGCTGTAGGTCAACTGTGTGGTCATGCGAGGCCTAAATGAAGATGAGCTGCTGAATTTTGTAGCTCTGACCGAGACAAAGCCTCTGGAAGTGCGCTTCATTGAATACATGCCATTCGATGGTGAGTCTGCAGAAAAAAGTAGAATAAAAACACCAAGAGTGTGTAGGTTTGAAACATTATGAAACACAAACCTTCTGTAGACATCAATCAATCAATCAAAGTATATTTTTATAGCCCTAAATCCCAAGTGTCTCAAAGTGCTGCACAAGCCACAACGACATCCTCGGCTCAGATCCCACATCAGGGCAAGGAAAAACCCAACCCAATTGGCTAAAATTAGAAATCTTGAAGGGGACCGCACATGTGGGACAACCCCCCCCTCGCGACTAGTGCAATGGACATCAAGTGGATCGAGTTAATAGTGTGAGAGTCCAGTCCATTGTGGGGCCAGCCGTAGATCATCTTTAGTGGAGAGCAGAAAAGAGATGGGAGATCAACTGGTCTAAAAGGGGGGTCTATTTAGAGGCTAGAGTATAAAAATTAGTTTTAAATGCTTCTACTATGGTAGGATCTCAAACTGTTACCGGGAAGGCATTCCAGAGTACTGGAGCCCGAATAGGAAACGCTCTGTAGCCTGCAGACTTTTTTTGGGCTCTGGGAATCAGTAATAAGCCAGAGTTCTTTGAACGCAGGTTTCTTGCCAGGACATATGGTACAATACAATCAGCAAGATCGGATGGAGCTAGATGGTTTAGTATTTTATACGTTACTAGTAAAATCTTAAAATTGAATCTTAAGTGCACATGAAGTCAGTGCAGGTGAGCCAGTATAGGTGTAATATGATCAAACTTTCTTGTTCTTGTCAAAAGTCTAGCAGCCGCATAAGATGACATAAGATGGCATGATTGTTTGCCCATGTGTGTAGTTTTTGTCAAGGTGGAAAAAGGACATCTTACTCCTCACCCAAAGTACAAGCTTTCTAACTACCAGAGTCCCACAGGTGACTGACATTGGTAGTCCAGCCAGAAAGCAGGGTTACTGGGTTTTTTCCTCACATCAACTCTTTTTTTATTGTGCAGGCAACAAATGGAACTTCAAGAAGATGGTGAGCTACCAGGAGATGTTGGATCACATTAGGCAGCAGTGGCCTGACCTAGAAATGCTTCAAACTGAACACACTGACACTGCCAAGGTATTCAGTTGTGTTACTTAGAAGTTAGAACGTCACTAAAATGGGCCATATTTATTATTAACGGTATAAATTTTATCCTTCCACCTCAAGTAAAAGTTAGGTTTTATTGTTATCATTAATATTACTATGTCAACATCCATTCAGTTGCTTGTATTTCAGAATAAACATTGATAGTTTAATGTGATTATAGTAAAGTAAAGGCCACGAACACTGATAATAATACAAAAATAAAGTGTAGGCTGTCCTGACAAGCAATAAACAAATGCACAAATGCCTTGAGTGGTTCCTCACTAATGCTTGACATTTGTCTGACAGACATTCAAGGTGCCTGGCTTCAAAGGGCAGGTTGGATTCATCACCTCCATGTCTGATCATTTCTGTGGCTCCTGTAACCGATTACGCATCACTGCAGACGGCAACCTCAAGGTAATAACTGTGCGTATGCATGTATGTGTGTTTTTGTTTTTTTGTATCCATCGTACTATTACCATCTGTCGTTAGGTGTGTTTGTTCGGTAATTCGGAGGTGTCGCTCCGAGATGTGTTGCGCTCTGGAGCGTCTGAGGAAGAGATGCTGCAAATCATCGGCGCTGCTGTGGGCAGGAAGAAGAAACAACATGCAGGTACGTTTGTTTACTATTGTTGCTGTTTTGCAGTGTTGGCAAACTGCTAGTTGTATTACCCCACCACCTCTTCTTTTCCAGGCATGTTCAATATCTCCCAAATGAAGAACAGACCTATGATCCTCATCGGTGGGTGACACTTTGACTGTACGTACAAACTCACAAAAAAACTCCATCTGTCATTTACTAATTTGTGTCACACCTTCTGAATTCTCCAACAATAACAGGTCAGAAAATATTTAAATACGTTTGCAACCACAAATTCATTTTACAGTTAAGCCGCAGGTTTTTCGCCATTTGCAGGGGTTAGGATCCAAGACCCCTGAAAATAACATCAACCCGCTAATAATGAACGCAGTACCTATATTTGACACACCAAGCCCAATAATACACCTGCACACTAATAAAATGATGATGACTGATAGGCGAACAGATGGAACCGCAGTCACGGTTTACCCCGACTTTTATTATCAAAATAGCCTTTTTGCCCTCTCTTACACTAAAGAAAAATAGCCTGTAGCCGTGAAACAGGCAGTAGTGCATTGTGTATGTGTAAGAGATGCCAGCTGGTGATTAAACCTTACTCACGCCTTAAGAGTGGCAATGCACAATCAAGCGACGTTCTCTGACTTTTAGCCCGATGGATAGCTACTGGCGAGGCTTCCATCTGTGTTTGCCCTGTTTGAAATATATTAATGTTATTATGTTTATTAATGATCCTACTTCCAGGGCCATCTCTGGTGTTTAACTGAACACAAGTACTGTACTCCCACTCCTTTTGCATCCTTGAGCTCATTCAATCACCCGTCAGAAGTCAGCCTGGATGCATCCACAGACTTGGAGACAAGCTGAAATGATTAACTTTTTTTTTTTTTTAAATGCACATTTTCCTCACTACCCTGTTTAACAAAAATCTCAGTTCTACAAAAGGTGTCACAACATGGAGTCTAAAGTGCAGCATGTGGCTCTGAAGTCATGAATTGTCCAACCCCGGCTAGTGTTTAGCTTGGTCCTAATGGTCAGACATTAACCTTTTGTTTACCTCACTGCAACTTTTGAGGCCTGTAACAAAGATGACTCTCGAAAGCTGTTTTTTATTCTTTATTAACTTATACAGTCTCTCATTTATTGCTGTTAATTAATTCTGGACTTGACCATGATGAATGAATTTCAGCAAAGTAGGAATGAATAATTACAAATCGAATATTTTCATAGCGAGAACATAAAAAATGCTTTTGAACTTATAACTATGCTTTTCAACATCATGAGATCTTTCAGTAATAAAATAACACCCTTTAATCACTTTTACACTTTTTTATTCCAATAGAGTGATGCTGCCTGAGGCTTAGCCAATCATACTGAGTAGCACTTTCTGATTGTTGTGGGTTCTTCAAGTAGAATAAGCTTGAAAAAAAATCTACGAGCTGGTAAAGCCACACCACAATCATTATCGACTTGGGGTGTATGAAATGGGTTTTTGGAAAAGAAAAAACAACTTTTTTGTAAAGAAAATGCACAAATGGACGGGTTGTTCCACAAGTAAAAATATATATATTTTTTTTAATGAGAAAGCTGTGAACATGGGCTGTGGACATGAATCTTTAATGCACTTTTTGCTAACAGGCTTTCTTGACGGATGTCCAGTTCTTTAACAGAAAGCACTTCCATCTAAAGGCAACCAGATTGTTTTCACATTCCCAGTGTTTAAATAACAACATTTCTCTCTTCTACTGTGTCTTTCAGGTAGAATGATGGTCCTGAACAGAGAGAACTTTATGTGCCTTCAAGATGTTACTGCTTCAGCACAGGCAACACACCATTGCTGCTTTAGAAACTTAATGAGTGAAGGCTACTATCTTAATGACAAGAAAGACACCACAAATGAAACAGAGCACTTAATTATTACAGAAGACCACTTGGATGAGTTTAGTGGTTGTCAATCTTCCCCCAATATTTACTTCAGCATTGTGAGTTACACAACCCGAACTAATGGGAGTTTTGGGTGCTTACCCACTTTTAATCGACAATTACTAATGAATACCAAAGTAAACTGTACACAACTTAGTGTGGGACAATATCACAAATACACTTCCAGCCAAGACCTCCAAGTCACAACCCCTCAATCTACAAGTGATGCAAGCAACCCTCACCTGGATGATACACCAGAAGCCCAACTGACGCACACAGATGCCCAAGGCCGAGCAAAGATGGTGAATGTTGGTCGCAAAGTCCCCACACGACGAGTAGCCACAGCCCGCGCCACCGTGCTTTTGGGACCCAGTGCTTTTGGACTCCTGCAGGATAACCAGCTGGCTAAGGGCGACGCTCTTGCCGTGGCCCAGTTGGCCGGCATCATGGGCTCGAAACAGACCTCAACTCTCATCCCACTGTGTCACCCTCTCCCTTTAGAGCACACCTCGGTCACCCTGGACCTGGACGGGCTGCGGAACGCCGTGGTCATTACGGCAACGTGTCGCACCACTGGCAGGACGGGAGTTGAGATGGAGGCTTTGACTGCAGTTTCTGTAGCAGCGCTGACTGTATATGACATGTGCAAGGCTGTGAGTCAAGACATTATCATCACTGACATCAAACTGCTGAGTAAGACTGGTGGGAAGAAGGACTTTCAGCGACTGTAACCTTGATTTAAAAAATTAGACACGACAGTGATAGTGCTCTAAGTTACTTATCAAGGTGACAAACTGAGTGGGGATGTCTGGTACTTCTATAAACTGCTTCAAGTCCTAGCTTGAGAACAGGACATACTTTGTTGTAATTGGTAACTGTGTCTCAGACCAAATGGTTATTCCACACGGGTCAATCCTGGTACCCCTATTGTTCAATTTGTACATGATGCCATTAGGCCAGCTAATACGCAGCTACAGTGAGTCGTAACACAACTATGCAGATGACTCTGATCTTTGTGTCACTGATGGGATGAGAACATCGGCCTGTTGATTCACTTTGCCACAGCATCAAACTGAAAAGTGTGTGGATGAAAAATAATTTTCTTCAGCTAAACTCAGTCCTAACTGAAATCATTGTCTGTGCCCCACAGAAGCAGAGAGAAAACGTTTTTGTCACATTTAGATCCCCTTGTTGAAAATGTATTTAGGTTAGAAATCTAGAGTGATAACAGCCTCAGATTTGACATAAAATCAATAATGTGAGGAGTGTTTTACTACCTAAAAGATGTTGCCAAAATCAAAGAAGTGTCTAAATGAGAAGAATAATCCATGCATTTGTCTTCAGCTGGCTGGACTGATGTAATGGTATCACTGCACTTTCCAAACAAGCTATAAAGCAGCACATCCAAAATGCTGCTGCTCGAGCACTGACTAGAACCAGATAATACAACCATATTAGTCCAGTGCAATGGCTTCCTAATGCTCAGAGAAATTACTTTATAAAACAACTCTGCTTCTGTCCACATATTTGTATGGTCTTGCGCCAAAGTACATCTCTGACATGTTAGAGCCATTTGAACAATCTCTGAGAAGCTCGGGGAGAGATCTCTAGCTGCTGCCTTGAGTCGGGACGGCATATGGGGAGGCTGCTTTTCAGTTTTATCCTTCTAAAATCTGGAAAAAGTGATTCAGAGGGTGTGAGACAAACCTTACTTTGGAAATATTGAAATCAATAATTCGTGACTATTTTTATGATTTTATCTGCCTTGCATTTTATAAAGCACTTTTAAGTGCCTTGCGTACGAATTATGCTCTATAAATAAATACATTCGCCTTGGCTATCTTTGAATCTATGCAGGAACTAAACCATGTCATAGTTTTGTAGTTCAAAAATGTATGCCATCATTTAACATTTTTATGCGAAAAGAAACGTGAGAATTATGTAATGTAAATTCTCCACAGTTTATCAAGCTGTTGAAAAAGTGTTCACTTTGATATGGATGTTTTTTTTAATTAAAATACCTGAGTGAATGAAGCAAACAATGTTCTGATCTATAATCAAACTTGCCGCATTATTAGATACACAGCAAACAATGTGCATTACAAATACAAGACCTGTATCAAAATATCTTTTGTAGGGGTTTTGAATTGTCCTATATCATACTAGACTGTGTTTAAAATATATAGTGTTTTGGTCAGCTTCTTTAGCTCTGTGTATAATACAAGACATAAGAAAAAATATAAAAATGTTAACAGTAATAAACTCTGAAACAGGTGTGTGGAAATCTGACTACTCCTGATAGGTTGTTACTGACGTCACGTCCCGCCTATTAAATATGTGTGGTGGTCAAGCTAGCTCTGTTTTCAATGGGTACTAGTTGCCATTTAGCCTTTCTCGGAGACGAAATGCCCTATGTTTGTGTTTGGCTGTATGAATCAAGAAATTGCAAAAAAGGATGAATGTTTATTCAGAGTTCCTCAAGAGCTAATTAAAAGGGGAGGTTGAGTTGAGTTTATTCCGTACATGCATGCATACAACATGATACATCACAATTTCCAATTTCTCTTTTTAACATGTTCAAAAAAGAAGGATTTAATGACACAACAAAAGCATGCAGCTCACACTACAGTCCAATGGAGCAGAGGCGGAGAATGCATGAGTTTGCAGTGATCATTCTGTTAAATTTTTGTTTGATATATTTTTAATGTTTATTATTTCCCATTTAAGTATTATCTTGATCAATCAATCAATGTTTATTTATATAGCCCTAAATCACAAATGTCTCAAACGACTGTACAAACCACTACGACTACGACATCCTCGGAAGAACCCACATAAGGGCAAGGAAAACTCACACCCAGTGGGCAGGGAGAATTCACATCCAGTGGGACGCCAGTGACAATGCTGACTATGAGAAACCTTGGAGAGGACCTCAGATGTGGGCAACCCCCCCCGCCTCTAGGGGACCGAAAGCAATGGATGTCGAGCGGGTCTAACATGATACTGTGAAAGTTCAATCCATAGTGGCTCCAACACAGCCACGAGAGTTCAGTTCAAAGCGGATCCAAGACAGCAGCGAGAGTCCCATCCACAGGAAACCATCCCAAGCGCAGGCGGATCAGCAGCATAGAGATGTCCCCAACCGATACACAGGCGAGTGGTCCATCCTGGGTCCCGACGAGCGGTCCATCCTGGGTCTCGACTCTGGACAGCCAGTACTTCATCCATGGTCATCGGACCGGACCCTCTCCACAAGGGGGGGGACAGAGGAGAAAAAGAAAAGAAGCGGCAGATCAACTGGTCTAAAAAGGAGGTCTTTTAAAAGGCTAGAGTATACAAATGAGTTTTAAGGTGAGACCTAAATGCTTCTACTGAGGTAGCATCTCGAACTGTTACCGGGAGGGCATTCCAGAGTACTGCAGCCCGAATGGAAAACGCTCTATAGCCCGCAGACTTTTTTTGGGCTTTAGGAATCACTAATAAGCCGGAGTCTTTTGAACGCAGATTTCTTGCCGGGACATATGGTACAATACAATCGGCAAGATAGGATGGAGCTAGACCGTGTAGTATTTTATACGTAAGTAGTAAAACCTTAAAGTCACATCTTAAGTGCACAGGAAGCCAATGCAGGTGAGCCAGTACAGGCGTAATATGATCAAACTTTCTTGTTCTTGTCAAAAGTCTAGCAGCCGCATTTTGTACCAACTGTAATCGTTTAATGCTAGACATGGGGAGACCCGAAAATAATACGTTACAGTAATCGAGACGTAACGTAACAAACGCATGGATAATGATCTCAGCGTCGTTAGTGGACAGAATGGAGCGAATTTTAGCGAGATTACAGAGATGAAAGAAGGCCGTTTTGGTAATGCTTTTAATGTGTGACTCAAAGGAGAGAGTTGGGTCGAAGACTAAATTAAAAAAAAGTAAATGCCAGCAAAACCTAAAACAGTTATAAACTTTTGAACAAAAGGCAGAAATCAAAACTGAAGCTTTCAGCACATGCACAATGTTGACATCTATCCATCCATTTTCTGCCGCTTGTCCTTTTCAGGGTTGCAGGGGGAGCTGGAGCCTATGTCAGCTGCATCTATAGTTATGTTTTGATGAATACAGAAACAATCACGCGTACTCATTATTGGCGCATGCAACAACTGCAACAAAAATGGCTGTTGACACGAAGTTAAATCATGAAATGCAACCTTTTCCTTGACCCAGCCACACACAAAGAAATTGTAGACCTCCAATCTTTTCTAAGTTTCCATCTGTTTTGTTGTGTAAAATGGTGTCTGGAGCACAATAGTTCCATAGTGGTTCTCAAATGGGGGTACGCGTACCCCTGGGGGTACTTGAAGGTATGCCAAAGGGTACGTGAGATTTTTTTTAAAATGTTCTAAAAAAAAGCAACTATTCGGAAATCCTATATAGATATATTTATTGAATAATACTTCAACAAAATATGAATGTAAGGTCATAAACTATGAAAATAAATGCAACAATGCAATATTCAGTGTTCACAGCTAGATTTTTTGTGGACATGTTCCATAAATATTGATGTTAAAGATTTCTTTTTTTGTCAAGAAATGTTTAGAATTAAGGTCATGAATCCAGATGGATATCTATTACAATCCCAAAAGAGAGCACTTTAAGTTGATGATTACTTCTATGTGTAGAAATCTTTATTTATAATTGAATCACTTGTTAATTTTTCAACAAGTTTTTTTCCAAATAGTTCAAGAAAGACCACTTCAAATCAGCAATATTTTGCTCTGTTATACAATTTAATAAATCAGAAACTGATGACATAATGCTGTATTTTACTTCTTTATCTCTTTTTTTCAACCAAAAATGCTTTGCTCTGATTTGGGGGTACTTGAATAAAAAAAATGTTCACAGGGGGTACATCACTGAAAAAAGGTTGAGAACCACTGCCATAAAGAACCCGACCTACGTATAATCCTTGCTATCACTCGACAAAACTTTTATATAGTAGTAAGTATAGAGATCTATTCCATTGCAGTTTGATTTTTTTTTTTTTTTTGCTTATACAGTATATGCTTTTTGTAGGAATATTTAAGCCTATTTTTTACTGAAATAGTTTGCATGCTGCTTGTTGTACAACATCCATCTTAGATTGGTCGAAGCGACGACGACCAACGTTTTTTTTTTTATTTACGGTATGAATTCACGTGTCGTAATACAAGCAAATGGGACGAGTCGCCTTTAACTGTGTTTACATGATGTATTTTGTAGTATTTTTATTACATGTTGGTTGGTTTAAATGTATTTCAAAAATGTATGTAATTACAAGTGATATATCATATAGTTAACACATTTACTGGGTGGCCTGTGGAGCCTTGATGTCCCGCAGCTTGTTTTTTGTCATTTCAAATGCCAGCTGTTATATATATGTACATACAATTATCATTTCTACATGAGTTGATTTCAGAATGTTTAAAAATAGTGTGGCCCTTGCTGGAAAAGGTTTAGACACAATTTCCTTGTTAGTTGAAACAAGTATTTTTATAGAAACGGAATGATATTCCAAAAGGGCAGCACGATGAAGGAGGGGTTAGTGCGTCTGCCTCACAATACGAAGGTCCTGAGTAGTCCTGATTTCAATGCCGGGCCTCGGGATCTTTCTGTGTGGAGTTTGCATGTTCTCCCCGTGACTGCGTGGGTTGCCTCCGGGTACTCCGGCTTCCTCCCACTTCCAAAAACATGCACCTGGGGATAAGTTGATTGGTAACACTAAATTGGCCCTAGTGTGTCAATGTTGTCTATCTGTGTTGGCTCTGCGATGAGGTGGCGACTTGTCCAGGGTGTACCCCGCCTTCCGCCCGAATGCAGCTGAGCTAGGCTCCAGAACACCCCCCGTGACCCCGGAAGGGACAAGCGGTAGAAAATGGATGGATATTCCAAACGATGGCAGTGTAGTGGGTTCACATAGTTCACCCATGGAACTTAAGTTATGGTTAGAGTTCCGGTCGCATGTTTTTTTTTTTTTGAGGGACACATTCAGGTTTTGTGTGTTGTTTCAAAAAGCCATGGACGTAGAAATACCACACCTTTGCTGTTTCAAAGACAAAGTCTAAATGCCATTAAAACAATTAGCTCCATCTTTTCACACACCTACTTCCACTCCCGTCCTTACTCGCGACTGCAGCACATTTACTAGCGGTTAATAATTAATGTCAATCTGTTATCTTCCATCAGCAGATCCACGGGTTCGCCATTATAGTTAAATGCTGGTTTACTATTGATTGATTGATTGAAACTTTTATTAGTAGATTGCACAGTTCAGTACATATTCCGTACAATTGACCACTGACCAGTTTTTTAACTTGTTTAGGTCGGGGTCCATCCATCCATCCATTCATCCATTTTCTACCGCTTATTCCCTCGATTGTAGCTGAGGTCGGGGTCCACGTTAATCAATTCATGGTACAAATATATACTATCAGCATAATACAGTCATCACACAAGTTAATCATCATAGTATATACATTGAATTATTTACATTATTTACAATCCGGGGGGTGGGATGAGGAGCTTTGGTTGATATCAGTACTTTAGTCATAAACAATTGCATCAACAGAGAAATGGACATAGAAACAGTGTAGGTCTTATTTAGTAGGATATGTACAGCCAGCAGAGAACATAGTGAGTTCACATAGCATAAGAACAAGTATATACATTAGAAATACATTTGATTATTTACATTAGGTTATTTACAATCCGGGGAGATGGGATGTGAATGGAGGAGGGTATTAGTAAAGGGTTGAAGTTGCCTGGAGGTGTTGTTTTAGAGCGGTTTTGAAGGAGGAAAGAGGTGCACTTACTTTTACACCTGTTGGGAGTGCATTCCACATTGATGTGGCATAGAAAGAGAATGAGTTAAGACCTTTGTTAGATCGGAATCTGGGTTTAACGTGGTTTGTGGAGCTCCCCTTGGTGTTGTGGTTATGGCGGTCATTTACAAAATACAACAGAACTGTTATTCCGTCTAGAAGGATATCAGAACATAAATAAAAAGTCAAATAACATTTAGAAGAAGGTATTAATTCTTAAAATAAAAGTCTTTGGGTTTGAAAACGTACACTACTTCTTTACCGATAGAGGGCATCAGTGAGAAACTGGCATTTTCGAAACCCACCTGAAACACAAACCTGGAGAAGGAAGTGGAACTTTCAAAGTGAAATGTTTCTAAACAACAGTCTCCATATTAAACATTAATCGTTCTCAACAGATAGTTATTTTAGATGAACACACACGAGCTCCCGATTATCTATAAATTGAAGTTATTTTATATTCGTTTTTAAAATGTGCGATCCAATGTCGTTGAGGCTTTTCAAGAACAATTGCACTGTGGTGCTGCAGTTCTCCTGAAAACCACTGAGTGGCAGCAAATACTTCCAAAGAGAAACTACAAATCAATCAACTTTGATTTTGAAGTCAACTTTGAATGTATAGTTTCAGTGCTCAAATGGGACTAATTTAGTGAGTTGAAATCTCCCACATGAAGAAAATATTTCGACAATATCTGCTCCAAAATGTCCAGGTAGGTCAGGTCTAAAGTCTTATTGATAACATTGTACAGAATCTAATTCTGATTGTTTTATTAGTTATACATTATAAATATGAACTTCTCTTACTGTTAACCCATAATAATTATACAGACTTTACCAAATACATTTAAAACTAATTTACAATGTTTCGGTCCTTATTTTCAAAACTGCATATTTTTTTTTTCTTTATGAGCACATATTTTTATTTTGAAATTGTTTACAATTTTTCTATGATTTTTTCAAACTGTAATTTATATACCTACTGTATATATTTGTGATTGGATGAATTTTAAATTATCGTGTATTGTATATATGTATGTTATTTATGTACATATATGTATGTGTATGTATGTAAGTTTATATATGTAAGTAGGTAAATATGTATGTTTGTGTGTATATACATACACCTATACACACACACATAAATATGTGTGTGCGTAATAAATGTATATATATATTTGTAAATGTATGTATGTGTGTATACACAAACCCCGATTCCATGTGAGTTGGGAAATTGTGTTAGATGTAAATATAAATGATCCGGGAGGATGAGATCCGCCCGGAGTTCCTTAAGGCTCTGGATGCTGTGGGGATGTCTTGGTTGACAAGACTCTGCAGCATCACGTGGACATCGGGGGCGGTACCTCTGGATTGGCAGACCGGGGTGGTGGTCCCTCTCTTTAAGAAGGGGGACTGGAGGGTGTGTTCCAACTATCGTGGGGTCACACTCCTCAGCCTTCCCGGTAAGGTTAATTCAGGTGTACTGGAGAGGAGGCTGCGCCGGATAGTCGAACCTCGGATTCAGGAGGAACAGTGTGGTTTTTGTCCTGGTCGTGGAACTGTGGACCAGCTCTATACTCTCGGCAGGGTTCTTGAGGGTGCATGGGAGTTTGCCCAACCAGTCTACATGTGCTTTGTGGACTTGGAGAAGGCATTCAACCGTGTCCCTCGGGAAGTCCTGTGGGGAGTGCTCAGAGAGTATGGGGTATCGGACTGTCTTATTGTGGCGGTCCGCTCCCTGTACGATCAGTGTCAGAGCTTGGTCCGCATTGCCGGCAGTAAGTCGGACACGTTTCCAGTGAGGGTTGGACTCCGCCAAGGCTGTCCTTTGTCACCGATTCTTTTCATAACTTTTATGGACAGAATTTCTAGGCGCAGTCAAGGCGTTGAGGCGTTCCGGTTTGGTGGCCGCGGGATTAGGTCTCTGCTTTTTGCAGATGATGTGGTCCTGATGGCTTCATCTGACTGGGATCTTCAGCTCTCACTGGATCGGTTCGCAGCCGAGTGTGAAGCGACCGGAATGAGAATCAGCAACTCCAAGTCCGAGTCCATGGTTCTCGCCCGGAAAAGGGTGGAGTGCCCTCTCCGGGTTGGGGAGGAGACCCTGCCCCAAGAGGAGGAGTTCAAGTACCGAGGATTCTTGTTCACGAGTGAGGGAAGAGTGGATCATGAGATCGACAGGCAGATCGGTGCGGCGTCTTCAGTAATGCGGACGTTGTACCGATCCGTTGTGGTGAAGAAGGAGCTGAGCCAGAATGCAAAGTTCTCAATTTACCGGTCGTTTTACGTTCCCATCCTCACCT
Source organism: Nerophis ophidion (assembly GCF_033978795.1). Classification (NCBI taxonomy): domain Eukaryota; kingdom Metazoa; phylum Chordata; class Actinopteri; order Syngnathiformes; family Syngnathidae; genus Nerophis; species Nerophis ophidion. The sequence goes on from NC_084613.1 coordinate 57,478,879, forward strand.
ATGGTCATGAGCTTTGGGTCATGACCAAAAGGACAATATCACGGGTACAAGCGGCCAAAATGAGTTTCCTCCGCCGTGTGGCGGGGCTCTCCCTTAGAGATAGGGTGAGAAGCTCTGTCATCCGGGAGGAACTCAAAGTAAAGCCACTGCTCCTTCACATCGAGAGAAGCCAGATGAGGTGGTTCGGCCATCTGGTCAGGATGCCACCCAAACGCCACCCGAGGGGAGGTGTTTAGGGCACGTCCAACCGGTAGGAGGCCACGGGGAAGACCCAGAACACGTTGGGAAGACTATGTCTCCCGGCTGGCCTGGGAACGCCTCGGGATCCCCCTGCAAGAGCTGTACGAAGTGGCTGGGGAGAGGGAGGTCAGGGATTCCCTTCTTAGGCTGCTGCCCCCGCGACCCGACCTCGGATAAGCGGAAGAAGATGGATGGATGGATGGCTGGAGGGATGGATGTAAATATAAACAGAATCCAATCATTTGGAAATCATTTTCAAACCATTTTCAATTGAATGCACTACAAAGACAAGATATTTGATGTTCAAACTCATAAACTTTATTTTTTTTGCAAATAATAATTAACTTAGAATTTCATGGCTGCAACACGTGCCAAAGTAGTTGGGAAAGGACATGTTCACCACTGTGTTACATCACCTTTTCTTTTAACAACACTCAATAAACGTTTGGGAACTGAGGAAACTAATTGTTGAAGCTTTGAAAGTGTAATTCTTTCCCATTTTTGTTTTATGTAGAGCTTCAGTCGTTCAACAGTCCGGGTTCTCCGCTGTCGTATTTTACGCTTCATAATGCGCCACACATTTTTGATGGGGGAAAGGTCTGGACTGCAGGCTGGCCAGGAAAGTACCCGCACTCTTTTACTACAAAGCCACGCTGTTGCAACATGTGGCTTGGCATTGTCTTGCTGAAATAAGCAGGGGCGTCCATGATAACGTTACTTGGATGTCAACATATGTTGCTCCAAAACCTGTATGGACCTTTCAGAATTAATGGTGCCTTCACAGATGTGTAAGTTACCCATGCCTTGGGCACTAATACACCCCCATACCATCACAGATGCTGGCTTTTAACCTTTGCGCCTATAACAATCCGGATGGTTATTTTCCTCTTTGTTCTGGAGGACACCACGTCCTCTGTTTCCAAATATAATTTGAAATGTGGACTCTTCAGACCACAGAACCCCTTTACACTTTGCATCATTCCATCTTAGGTGAGCTAGGGCCCAGCCAAGCCGGCAGCGTTTCAAGATATTGTTGATAAATGAGTTTGGGTTTGCATAGTAGAGTTTTAACTTGCACTTACAGATGTAGCGACCAACTAAGACCATGTGATGATATCCTTTACACACTGATGTCGGTTTTTGATGCAGTACCGCCTGAGGGGTCAAAAGTCCCTAATATCATCGTTTACGTGCAGTGATTTCTCCAGATTCTCCGAACTTTTTGATGATTTTATGGACCCCAGATGGTAAAATCCCTAAATTCTTTGCAATAGCACGTTGAGAAATGTTGTTCTAAAACTGTTCGACAATTTGCTTACAAATTGGTGACCCTCACCCCATCCTTGTTTGTGAATTACTTAGCATTTCATGGAAGCTGCTTTTATACCCAATCATGGCACCCAACTGTTCCCAATTAGCCTGCACACCTGTGGGATGTTCCATATAAGTGTTTGATGAGCATTCCTCAACTTTATCAGTATTTATTGCCACCTTTCCCAACTTCTTTGTCACGTGTTGCTGGCATGCAATTCTAAAGTTAATGGTTATTTGCAAAAAAAAAATGTTTATCAGTTTGAAGATCAAATATGTTGTCTTTGTAGCATATTCAACAGAATATGGTTTGAAAATGATTTGCAAATCATTGTATTTCGTTTATATTTACATCTAACACAATTTCCCAACTCATATGGAAACAGGGTTTATATATATATATATATATATATATATATATATATATATATATATATATATATATATATATATATATATATAATACACATACATGCATATATATACATGTACATATATATATATATATATGTATATATATATATATATACATATATATAATAATACACACATGTATATTCATATATATACTGTACATATATATGTCCTGGGTTCAATCCCAGGCTCGGGATCTTTCTGTGTGGAGTTTGCATATTCTCCCCGTGACTGCGTGGGTTCCCTCCGGGTACTCCGGCTTCCTCCCACCTCCAAAAACATGCACCTGGGGATAGGTTGATTGGCAACACTAAATTGGCCCTAGTGTGTGAATGTGAGTGTGAATGTTGTCTGTCTATCTGTGTTGGCCCTGCGATGAGGTGGCGACTTGTCCAGGGTGTACGCCGCCTTCCGCCCGATTGTAGCTGAGATAGGCGCCAGCGCCCCCCGTGACCCCAAAAGGGAATAAGCGGTAGAAAATGGATGGATGTATATATACATATATATAATACACACATGTATATGTCTGTATTTGTGTATATGTATGTACGTGTATATATACACACTTGTGTATATATATATATATATATATATATATATATATATATATATATATATATATATATGCACATGTGTATATATATATATATACACTCATGTGTTATATATACATGTATATATACGTACATACACTCACATATATATGCATTTAAGAGCACATTATTCAAAAGAGGGCACTTTATAGTTAATTATTTAATGTACACAAAGCAAGTAATAAGGTTGATTATGTCTTTGTTTACAATTTAAGATGTTATCTTTACTAATTAAAAGTATGAAACTGAAAAAAGGTTGTGAAGCGTTGGTATATGATTACTATGCAGACTTTGTATAGAAAAAAAAGGGACAAATTGTATGTGAAAATCATTTTTTATTACGATTTATTTAAATTAAACACTGCTATATACATATTGCTGTTTTTCGTTGTTAATTTTGATTCATATCGAACAGTTAAAGCATTTGCAAAATAGGTAATAGCAAACAGGCAATAGACAGTAGATGACATATACAGTAGAAGATCTATGTCGATGGCTTTCCTATGTGTGTGGAGGGGCTGCCCAGAATGTCAACATACAAACACGTCAGACTTTTTCTGTGGTTATCCTTTCCTTTTTTCATACAGAAGCTGAGATTGTTTTTCTTGCATAAAAAAAAATATTGCCTAAGAAAAACATGTTGCTCACATAGCAGCAGATTGTAATAATAAAAACATAAATCTGCATCCAGCGCATGATAATTTAACTTGTGACTCATTACGAGGAATGTCTTTTTGCACGAAAAACGTTGTCCCTTTTTAGTAATTTTTTTTTTTTACTTATTTAGTCCTCATTACAGTTCATTCCAGGCCAGCTGTCTTATCTCCTTCTGTACTGCAAAACATTGTTTTATTGTATTCTACTATTTCAAGCCATTTGGGAACCCGCTGGTGTCAACACCAAGTACCTTTTATTTCATCTCCTATTTTTGCTAAAAACAACTGCTTTACAAACACGGTATAAACAAGCGTGACATCATTGGCAGCTAGTGACAGCTTCGCTGGACCACAGTGGGGTTTTAATGCTCTCATTTTAAGAGTAACATCCCTCTTTTCCCCCTCAAAAGACAAAAAAGACAGACTAAGTAAAAGGATTATAAGTGTCATACAAACCTTTTTGGTTTTTGAGGCCCCATTTGGGTCTTTTTTATTACAAGGGTTTGATTCTGATCCAACTGAAGCCATCAAGGCTCCAAATCAGTTTAGTTCTTAAAAATATAAACTCACTTGAGTCTTATTGATCCCTGAACAACCGCAAAGTGTTTAAGCCATGGGCCGGCCTTGATGGTAAGCAAGGTGGGACATTTGTGGATGTCGTATTTTACAGTAAGACTGTCACACAGCTGGCGTTCCTCCCTGAAATTGATGTAAATCACACACGCAGGTTGTGAAGATTAGGGGGGAAAGGTAGTTGAACTCTGTGGTGCATTTCTACAGGCAAATGAGGGAGAAGATCTAAAAAAACAAAAACAATAAAACATGCAGGCCATAAAATGTCTTGTCCTGTCAAATGC
>NC_084613.1:57487949-57571262 GCF_033978795.1 Nerophis ophidion
TCGCGCCTTCGGTTGCGACACTTGGCGGCGGCCAACTTGTTCCTCTCACGCCTCACCCTTCTTTTCTCTTCTTCCTCTGGGCTGAGCTGTGGGTAAATAGGAAGGAATGTGCTATAGGTGAGGTAAACACTTGCAGCAGGGATTGGACATGAAGCTTAGCTAGAGGCTGTCTGCTATTTACAAAACAAATACAACATTTGACTTTTCCTATTAATTTCATTTGATTTCAACAGTTCATTTCAGGCTAAAAGACCAATTAAAGGTTCAGGAACAATTAAAGTTAATTTCCTGATTAGTAAAGGTGCCAAAAATATTTCAATTCTCATTTGTTGCAATTCTGAATTGATTCATACATTTTTAAGAGTAAATTGAAAATACATAATTGTATTTTTTTTAATAAATCGAGTCTTGAAAATTCTGAATCAATTTAGAGTCAAAATAAAGAAAACACATTTTTCTTCGGCATTGATTGATTTTAAGAAAATAAAAATACTTTTTTTTTTCTTTTAAATAAAATAAATAAAAATCACTGGTTTTATCAGTTTTGATTGTTAAAATAAAATAAACAAATATACATGTATTTGTTCATTTAAATTGATTCTTGAAAATGATGAATCAGTTTGGATTCAGAATGAATAATTATATTATACTAAATATTTTTTCAGCATTGGTACTTAAAACAAAATATACAAAACAAGCAAATAATATCAACATATATACTAACACACATTTTTGTTTGTGTAATAAATAAATAACTACATTATATATATATATATATTAAACACATACATACCGTGGATACAATCACATTGTTTTATTTACAATTTTTTTAAGAGGAATTTTAAAATAATGTTTTTAAGGCTGCACTTACATGTCAGCAACCAAGAGAAGCGATTGCAACCTGTAACCTATTTTTAAAAATGTTTACAATAATTTTTAGACCAAATTATATTTTCCCCGATTTGTGTTGAATCGAATCGTCACCCCAAAAACTGTAATCGAATCGTGAGTTGTTGAAATAATTGTATTTTGGCTGATTAAAGTGCACACCGGAAGTTTACAACAGGGGTGTCACAACTTTTCCCACAGTGTGCCACATAGTGAAAAATGAAAGAATGCAGGGGGCACATTAACACATGTAGTACACTAAAAATGATAAAACTAACTTCAGAAATTATACTACGCCATTTGTAAAAAAAAAAAAAAAAAAAAGCATTGCATTGTTATCTCAGCTTTTGTGTTATAGTTAACAAATAAATAGTTGTTAGTACTGTTATATTTCATTTACCTCATTGATATAGAATTCAGTTAATTTTCAGAACAGGCTGATAACAAACTAAATGTGGGCCATATTTTGAACATCCTTGGTTTACAATATCTTCCTGAGGACCATCATCCTCTTTAGGGTAAGTTTTAGTTTTGCATAACAGGGACATATTTTTTTCTGAAAACCTGTAACTGACAAAATAAGTACACCAGAAATAAATATCCACTGGAGGGGATGCTAATTCTGAGGAGAATATTAAAATTTGGACAAATTTTCACACTTTCTGACATTAGCTGATTTGTTTGTTAATATTGTTAGCTGTTCGCTTTAATCATCTGAATCAAGAACTCCCAAACTGTGGTAAGAGTACTACAAGTCATGCGGGCTTCATCGATTGGTACGCCAAAGAATCACTTGATTAAAGTACAGGGCTTTATTTTCCTATATTCAAAAAGTGTTATTGTCCAAACTGTGCCTAATGATACAGTGGCCAAAAATATGAAAAATACTTGTTAAATAAAACCCTGCCTTGTTTTTATTGAATAATTAGGTCCACTGCGCTACTGTATTTGAATGTTGGTCAGAGCCACGTTTATTTAGAGGTGAAACTTGGTAAAACATTTTGAGAAACACCATCTAAATGATGAAGAAATTAATCAATAAATGCTTTAAATATGTTGTGAGTAGTGATTCTATAACTTTTGAAAGGTATTACAACGTATCGAGGTGCACGTGTATATTTTAAAGCGTTAAGAAACAACGTCCTCTGCAGTGGAGATTTGTGTTTATCATAACAAGGTTATTATTTTTCCTCAAATTGTGTAACTCAATCACCACTCTAAAAGTCTACTAAAGAGGACGCAGGTTCTCAGGAAATTTCTGTGCGCTAGTTATTTTTGTCTTATGTGCATCTAAAAAAAATTAATTAATTTGAAGAGCTACAGATTACAGCTAATAAAACACAAATTCAGTGGTTCATGACATGTAAAAAAAAAGTATATGTCCTCTGTAGTGTTGCTGGTATGTTTATTTTGTCAAAAAAACAATGTGATGCAAAACACAAATGTCCACTGCAGAGGATTCCGGTTCTCAGGAGCTTATAATATTCTAAAAATATGTAAGAACATATAGAACTTGTTTCTTTTTTTGCACCCCTCACCTGTTCATCCCTTTTGCGTCGGCCCCTGGCGTCCCCGATAGAGCGGATGACCCCGGGACGGGCCATAGGGTTGTGTCCCAGCAGCCCCTGACCGTTAGTCAGGTGATGGCTGTACGGGTGGGAGCGAGAGTACGGGTTGGACATGGAGGTGATGACTGTAGGCTGTACCATCCACTGCAGGTCTTGGCTTGTTGTGATTGCATTGATTGTGGGGATAAAGGCACTGTTGGAGCCGGGCATGTCACCCCTGTACTTCTGGAAAGAAAGGCACAAAACAAGGAGTGAGTGACGGAAAAGACAAAAGTAAAGGTTGTTTCTATATGCACATTTTGAAGAATGACGGCTCACTAATGATTCAGTGAACACTGAGTGGGAGAATGACACATGCTGTGAATCATGTGAGAAAGCCCGAGCTGTCCTGTTATCAGCCTTCTTTAAACCACAGAAACTAAGGAACTCATGCAGGTGGCACTGGAGAGGATACTCAATTAATCATGCATTGATGTCTTCTTTACGCACGTCCTCCTATTCCAGTTATTCCCAACCTTCCGTCGGATATCCCGGCAGTCTTGTGCAGGGTTTTTTTTTTTTCTTTTTTACTGTTTATCTGGTGAGTCATTGTGTGCGGGATTAGTTCAGTGCGTGTGAAATCACTTCCAGTAAACCAGGGAAGCAACAACAAGCCACACACACACACTTTGGAAAAATTATTGCAAAGTTTAAAAAAGTTCATTGAATTGTCTGAATGAAGATACTAGTCAAGTTTGTTTCTAGTCAGAAAAGATTCTACGTATAGTAGCTGGTATATTTTGACCTAAAATCGCAATTTCTAGGTATAGTAGCTGGTATATCCATCCATCCATTTTCTACCGCTTATTTCCTTTGGGGTCGCTGGCGCCTATCTCAGCTACAATCGGGCGGAAGGCGAGGTACACCCTGAACAAGTCGCCACCTCATCGCAGGGCCAGCACAGATGGACAGACAACATTCACACTCACATTCACACACTAGGGCCAATTTATATTTGACCTAAAATCGCAATTTTAATGTAAAAAAGAAAATAAAATAAAAGAAAGATGATTGTACAGTAAAAAAAACAAAAAACACCAGAATTTAACTGTAAAATCGAGTTTTGTTTTTCGGTTTTCTTAACAAAAATAGCAATTTTAGATAGAGCGGAATCATCTACTATACCTAAAGTTGTGATTTTAGGTCAAATATTTCATCTGCTATCCCTTAAATAGTGATTGTAGGTCAAATATTTCATCTAATATCCCCTAAAATAGTGATTTTAGATAAACTGTTCCAACCACTAAGCCTAAAAGTGTGATTTTAGGTCATATATGCCATCCAATATACCTAAAATTGTACTTTTAGGTAAAATATTACACCTACTGAACTTGAAAGTGTGATTTTGGGTCAAATATTCTATAACTAAAATTGTGATTTTAGTTTTAATGTACTTAAAATTGTGATTTTAGGCAAAACATTCAACTTACTATACCTAAAACGCTCTGCGATGAAGTGGCGACTTGTCCAGGGTGTACGCCGCCTTCCACCCGATTGTAGCTGAGATAGGCACCAACGCCCCCCGTGACCCCAAAGGGAATAAGCGGTAGAAATGGATGGATGGATGGATGGATGGATATACCTAAAACCTTGTATAACTACCCAAAACTGAAGATGATTTTGTGCAACTGAAACTAGAATGGTGTTAGTAAATACTAACATATATTGTTTGTTTTTGTTAAAAATGAACTGTAATGCATACAATTGTTTGTTGAAACTTTAACATATTGAAGCCGGTGTTACTACATGCAAATATATGACATTTAAGCACACAAAAACTTATACTTGAAATAAAATGACATTTGTCTTGACTGGGCTTGAAATGGCGCAACCTGTTGCTGTGACGTTTAAAAATGTTCTTTAGAGCAAAAAAAAAAGATATGCAAAGTAGCTCCAGCTGGGGCGCCAAATGCACAAGTATCATAGTTTTTTGTCAGATATGAGTATTTGTGTTTATATTTTTGATTGTACATTTGCATCCGTGCATATGAATGGCAACACTGTATGCACATGAGCATAAATAGGAGTGTGAGTACCTGGTAAGCGGAGGTAGATCCGGGGCTGCCGATGGTGCTGCTGCCGCTGGTGAAGGACTCGGGCTGGGCCGGAGAGGTGCTGCTGCCGCGGGACGAGGTGTCGTAATTCCCGCAGTAGTCCTGGTACATGATCCAGGAAAGGAGGAAATATCGCTAGGACTTTAGGTAAGGAAATCCTCGCTGCTTGTATGAAAAGGCAGCGACGGGATGTTTTAAAAAAAAATAAATAATAAAATCCTTGAATTCGACCGTTTGCTCCGGAGAAATAGTAAAAAAAAAAGCTTTAAAAATGATCTTATTGAAGAGGAGGAAGGTGCCGGAAACTTGACGCTTAAGTTGAAATCCACGCAGGATGACTACTTTTTTTTTTTTTTTTTTTTTTTTACCTTCGCAGTATTTTCCACGTTCTTGCCTAATACGCGCGAGCGGTTTGCGTTCACGGAACACGGTGGAGTTTTTGTTTCAATTTAGCGCACACCTCTTCCTGGAGATGACTCACTTCAATGGCACTACCTATAAGGGCGACTGCTTTTTCAAAGCCCACGACAGCGCTGACGTCACGGATGGGCGTTGCCATTTCAGGCAGGCGGGAGGGGGTGGGGCGTCTTTCGGGATAAAATGGCGAAATGATAGACGGCAAGCGGTTAATATTCTTCTCGCCGGCGTGTCGACGCGTACGGAGAACAGGCTGGATACAACCACGAGAATAGTCCCTCGTTTTCTGGGGCGGGCGTTCTGGACGTCACAGCTGCTGATGTCCACGCGTGTTTGTCTCACTTACTTTGGTCCATTGACGCACGTTTCCAAAAATGGGCAGTTGCGTCAGAAAGCGCGCTGTGTGGGTTTCCTTGGTTAAAAAAAAACAAAAAAAAGACCGGCTCACGGGAGGGATTCCCTCCCCGTTGAGCACCGCTGCTCTCCGGACTCACAGCAGATCCTCGTCCCGCTCCGTTTTCACCCAGCATGGCAGTGGTTTGGCAAGGAAGTTATTGTTCATCAGGGGTGTCAAACTCGTTTTCAATGAGGGCCACTTATAGTTAGTAATACAGATTATTTGACTAAAATGACGATACAGTAGTACCTCAATTTACAAACTTGGTTCAGTGATAGCACTTAACTCAAAACACTTGTATCTCAAATCAATGTCTCCCTTTAAAGATGAATTTAAATCCATTTTATTGGTGCTTGGCCCACCAATACCCCACAATTGTTCGGTTTGCTTTAAATGTATGCAATTACAAGGTATATATAGTTTACACATTTAAATTTATGTTTTCACTGTTTTCTTTGTTACATGTGACATGCCTTTTAAAAAGAAAAGACTTTAAGATAATAAATATTGTATTAAAAAGAATGTACTACTAACAGCTACAGGGCTTAAAGGCCTACTGAAATGAGATTTTCTTATTCAAACGGGGATAGCAGGTCCATTCTATGTGTCATACTTGATCATTTCGCGACATTGCCATATTTTTGCTGAAAGGATTTAGTAGAGAACATCCACGATAAAGTTTGCAACTGGAGAAAAGCCCTGCCTCTACTGTAAGTCGCAGATGATGACGTCACATGTTGATGGCTCCTCATATATTCACATTGATTTTAATGGGAGCCTCCAACAAAAACAGCTTTTCAGACCGAGAAAACGACAATTTCCCCATTAATTTGAGCGAGGATGAAAGATTCGTGTTTGAGGATATTGATAGCGACGGACCAGAGAAAAAAAAAGTTTAAAAAAAACCAAAATGCGATTGCAATCTCGTTGCACTGAGACGAATTCATAGGTTTTTAGAGACATTTACTAGGATAATTCTGGGAAATCCCTTATCTTTCTATTGTGTTGCTACTGTTTTAGTGAGTTTAACAGTACCTGATAGTCGGAAGTGTACGTCCACGGCCGGGTGTTGACGCGCAGTGTCTTGGGGAAGTGACGGCAGCTTAATGGGCGGCACAAGCTCAGCCGATATCAGGTAAGAGGCGACTTTTTAACCACAATTTTCTCACCGAAACCTGCTGGTTGACATTCGGTTGGGATCCATGTTCGCTGTGATCCATAGTAAAGTTTCACGTCCGTGAATTTTAAACAAGGAATGACCGTGTGTTTGTGTGGCTAAAGGCTAAAGCTTCCCAATTCCATCTTTCTACTTTAACTTCTCCAATATTAATTGAACAAATTGCAAAATATTCAGCAACACAGATGTCCAAAATACTGGGTAATTATGCCGTTAAAGCAGACGACTTTTAGCTGTGTGTGTACGCAGCGCTCATATTCCTAACAACCCGTGACGTCACGCGTACACGTCATCATTACGCCACGTTTTCAAGAAAATGTCCCGGGAAATTTAAAATTGCAATTTAGTAAACTAAAAAGGCCGTATTGGCATGTGTTGCAATGTTAATATTTCATCATTGATATATAAACTATCAGACTGCGTGGTGGGTAGTAGTGGGTTTCAGTAGGCCTTTAAATGAAGTAATGTCAGGACCCGGGGTGGACCGCTCTCCTGTGCATCGGTTGAGGACATCTTTGAGCTTGTGGCCAGTCTGTGCTCGGGATGGTCTCCTGCTGGCCCCACGATGGACTGGACTCTCACTATTATGTTAGATCCACTATGGACTGGACTTTCACAATATTATGCTAGACCCACTCGACGTCCATTGTCACCAACATCTGCGGTCCTCTCCAAGGTTTCTCATTGTCATCCCACTGGGTTGAGTTTTTCCCTTGCCCTGATGAGGGATCTGAACCAAGGACCTTTGACACACCTGTGATTTAGGGCTATAGAAATAAACGATTGATTGATTGATTGATTGATTGATTGATGTAATAACGAACAACATTTGACTTGCAGAGTGAACTACTCTGGTATCTTCTTCCAGCTGCTTCTCCGTCAAACACACCACCCGCATCTTGTCTATAATTTCATGGATTCATGTTAGCCATTTTGATATTATTTCAGCCTTCTTGGCTGGCGTTAGCGTCATCCTGCTTCTGGATGGTACAGAGTAGCAGTGATACGCTCCAACTGCTTCACGCTCACTTATGTTTTTGATTATTTATTTTTTTAACTGAATGACTTTCATCCACTTCTTCTCAGCACTGTCCTTCACACTCACTTTCTTATATCCATGATCGGAAACCAACGTGATGTCGAGCTCGAGCTATAAGCTAATATTAGAGAGTAAGACCAGAAGTCATAGGTCGGATCTAATGAGGTTCACTCTGGCATTTGCTACGCCGACTAATGGTGGGGATACTGGTAACTCAAATTTTTGCTTGCAAGAGACAGCTCTTATCTCGAAACACTCAAAAGTTGGGACGAGTCTTAAGTTGAGGCACTACTGTACAGATGGCCATTAGGACCCAGGGGTTATGGTTCTCAATTAACCCATAAACAGACACAAACATACCTCTTGTCTCTAGTTATTTTCACAACCTAAATGGCGCGTGCATCGACTTCCTGTTCAGTGAGAGAAAGCTTCTAAATAAAAGCAGTACAGGCAATATTTGTTTTCAATGCTTAAAGCTTTACAAGTCATCAGAATGTTTAAATTACATATAAAAAAATACCTGAAAAATTATTTAGCATTACATGACTTGTATGTATGGAAACATTGACAATAATGAATCTTTAAAGTTCTAGGTCAAATTTTCCACATACCAAAATTGAAGATTATATCCCTGCTTGGATCGATAATAGGATGAAGACATTGATATTTTTGCATTCTCGTCAGTTTATTTTCACAAATATCTGTGTTTTTTTATTGTGTTGTATATAGTGTTACATTATTGATATTTTCATAGTCATGTATTGTTCCATACAAGTCAGCATATGCATTTTTGGAAACGGGTGAGTTCAGCTTTGAATGTAAAAAAAGGCAAAACATCCAAGGATTTGAATGAGAGTCAATAGGGGTTTAATTGATTGAAACTTTTATTAGTAGATTGCACAGTTCAGTACATATTCCGTATAGTTGACCACTAAATGGTAACACCCGAATAAGTTTTTCAACTTGTTTAAGTCGGGGTCCACGTTAATCAATTCATGGGGGTGGTGCGGCTCTGTTGGTAGAGTAGCCACGCCAGCAACTTGAGTGTTCCTGGTTCAATACCCCTCTACTGCCATCTGAGTGATTACCGTTGTGTCCTTGAGCAAAAATCTTTACCCACATGCTCCCAGTGCCACCCACACTGGTTTAAAATGTAACCTAAAACTATGTAGATAATGGATTTCACTATGTAAAGCGCTTTGAGTCACGAGAGACAAAGCCCTATATAAATACAATTCACTTCGCAATAGTTGTTTAGATTTTTCACAGATGTTTTTTAATAGAAATATATATTTATGTTTTTTTTCATCTTTGTCCTGTATTTTATTCTGATTCTCATTTTGATCAACAAACTAAAGGAAAATAATTCAAGTATCTAAAAAAATGTCCAGGAAAAAGTATCAGTATCTGTCTCAGCGCCTGGTATCGGAGTGATACCAACATTTGCTGTATTTTCCGTCGCTACTGATTCAGGATCTGCTACTATTTTGTGGAAGTACATTTATTGTTCTATCCACATAAACTATTACTAGCATAGATAGAATAACACCTTATTTTAAGTTATTAGTGCACAGTGGCTGGGGATCATTGCAATATGTTGTTGTTTTTTTCTGCGAGTAATCCAACACATTGAAATTGTAATTTATGCATAGATATTAACAGGTTATATTCATGCAAATTAAGATAATGTGTCCAATGTTTCATTCATAATGACTTATTGTGCTTTGTAGGTCCATTTAGACAAAGCATGTGGTCGGCCAAGGCAAGTGCAGGAATCATGGTATGAAAAGAAGCTTGGTTGTAATTCGGACGCATGCGACACAAACAAGGGCGCCGAGCCCAGAAAATGACACGTTATGCTACATGAAATGGTGTATTAGGTATAATCCCATCTGCCATGGTTCCTATTTTAATCTGTATCAACATTGCTGGTTCTGCTCAGCTCGCTTAAAGCTGTTTGCCGCACATGTCTTTGCCAGAAAGAGTTGTCAAAAAAGTTTCCGCAGCAAAGGAAAATAATCATCACAAGGAGAGGAGGGTGGAGGGGTGGTGCTGGAAAGACCTACACACACACACACACACACCAAAAAAAATACAAATAAATCAACCTTTTTAAAGATGTCATTTGTGTCATGCTGCGCCTCAAGCGTTAATTTTAGAACACGTTTTTTAAGTAAATGATTATCATTAATGATTAACATTGATCGGCTGCCAGTGGTACAGATTTGGCATTGCTATATATAAGCAGTTTCTACTCATAATGCTTGAGTAAATCTAATCTCCTATGTAATTAATGTTCTATTAAAATTTAAGATGCAGCCATTGGCAATCATTTGGATGAAGCGAGGTATGGCAGTGTGACAGTTCCTACATGGTTCTTGTTTTCATCTACGAAGCACATGAGGGGGATCAAACTTGGAAAACACAACAACCTGTCCATCAAATATTGTAATATAATATTCCGATTCTACAAACCCCGATTCCATATGAGTTGGGAAATTGTGTTAGATGTAAATATAAACGGAATACAATGATTTGCAAATCCTTTTCAACCCATATTCAATTGAATGGACTACAAAGACAAGATATTTGATGTTCGAACTCATAAACTTTATTTTTTTTTGCAAATAATAATTAACTTAGAATGTCATGGCTGCAACACATGCCAAAGTAGTTGGGAAAGGGCATGTTCACCACTGTGTTACATCACCTTTTCTTTTAACAACAATCAATCAACGTTTGGGAAGTGAGGAAACTAATTGTTGAAGCTTTGAAAGTGGAATTCTTTCCCATTCTTGTTTTATGTAGAGCTTCAGTTGTTCAACAGTCCGGGGTCTCCGCTGTCGTATTTTACGCTTCATAATGCGCCACACATTTTTGATGGGTGACAGGTCTGGACTGCAGGCGGGCCAGGAAAGTACCCACACTCTTTTTTTACGAAGCCACGCTGTTGTAACACTTTTCTTGCTAAAATAAGCAGGGGCCTCCGTGATAATGTTGCTGGGATGACAACATATGTTGCTCCAAAACCTGTATGGACCTTTCAGCATTAATGTTGCCTTCACAAATGTGTAAGTTATTCATGCCTTGGGTACTAACACACACCCACAGATGCTGGCTTTTGAACTTTGCGCCTAAAACAATCCGAATGGTTATTTTCCTCTTTGTTCTGGAGGACACCACGTCCTCTGTTTCCAAATATAATTTGAAATATGAACTCGTCAGACCACAGAACACCTTTACACTTTGCATCAGTCCATCTTAAGTGAGCTCGGGCCCAGCCAAGCCGGCGGCGTTTCTGGATATTGTTGATAAATAGGTTTGGCTTTGCATAGTAGAGTTTTAACTTGCACTCACAGATGTAGCGACCAACTGTAGTTACTAACAGTGGTTTTCTGAAGTGTTCCTGAGCCCATTTGGTGACATCCTTTACAAACTGATGTCAGATGTTGATGAATTACCGCCTGAGGGGTCAAAAGTCCGTAATCTCATCGCTTACATGAAGTGATTTCTCCAGATTCTCTGAACTTTTTGAGGATTTTACGGGCCGTAGACGGTAAAATCCCTAAAATCCTTGCAATAGCTCGTTGAGAAATGTTGTTCTAAAACTATTCGACAATTTGCTTACAAAGTGGTGACCCTCACCCCATCCTTGTTTGTGAATTACTTAGCATTTCATGGAAGCTGCTTTTTTATACCCAATCATGGCACCCACCTGTTCCCAATTAGCCTGCACACCTGTGGGATGTTCCATATAAGTGTTTGATGAGCATTCATCAACTTTATCAGTATTTATTGCCACCTTTCCCAACTTCTTTTTCACGTGTCGCTGGCATCAAATTCTAAAGTTAATTATTTGCAACAAAAAAAAGTTAATCAGTTTGAACTTAAATATCTTGTCTTTGTAGCATATTCAACTGAATATGGGTTGAAAATGATTTGCAAATCATTGTATTCCGTTTATATTTACATCTAACACAATTTCCCAACTCATATGGAAACAGGGTTTGTATAAAAAGGACCAATCCAACATTCCAGACCTATGTACGGTTGAATATTCTCTTGACCAAACCATTAAGGTACATGTGCTCTTGTTCAGAAGGCTACTGAATCTAAAACTAGTAACACACTACATTTACTCAGTTACATTTACTTGAATTACTTTTTGAGTAAATTGTACTTGTGAGAGTAGTTTCAATGCTATATGTTTTTCACTTCCACTTGACTAATTTTGTGAAGAAGAACACTATTTTTACTCCGTTTCAGTGACTTTCATTCCAATTGCTACATTTATTTATATTGTTTTTATATTTTTTTTTAATCTATGAATTATTGCTTGCATTTGAAATTGTCTGGCTCGTCAGCAAGAATTTTTCCAGCGAGCACTGTCACATGACTCAGTTTGACCAATCCAACATAAGCACTAGTGATGTTTGATTCCATTTCAGCAGTCAAACGGAGTCTAGCAGTTACATGACCACACTTAAATTACACACTGAGAAAAGTGACATGACGAGGCAGCACAACTGTTTACCTTATAAACTGAGAAAAATAATATTTATTGTATATCATACGCTTAAATGTGTGACAGTAGAAATGCTCATATTTCATCCTAAAGAATTCCACTTCCAACTAGAGAAAATATGTATAATAATCACCATCATGCAAACATTTGCCCTGTTATAACGTCATGAGTGATTGTAAAATGCGCATATTTTCTGGGTTCCTACAAGTATCAGCCAATCTAATTTAATGCTTTTTAATGCCATGCCATTAACCATTTTTATGAAGTGAATTAGAACGGGCTCACAATACTGTTTTATCTGGGAATTTGTTTGGATTTATTTTAAGGCTGTTAAGTGATAAAAATGTTTAATCAGATTAATAGCACTCTAAACCTGTGATTAATCATGATTACCATGGGTTACATTTGCTTGCTTAAAAAATGCTTAAGAAAATAACCCAAAGTTTGGGTACAAATGCAATTTGGTAGTCAAAATGTCATACAGGAACAATGTTGACTGTTTTACTGAACTGCGAGTCATTGATTTGCTCAAAACTTGGTGAAAATAAGTATAGTAAAAATTAAGTCCACATTTTGAAAGTCTTAATGATATTGCAAACAAAGTACAGTTACTTATCAGTAAACGCACTCTTAAACAACTTAACATCGTGCACCATTACATTGTTGTCAAAACAAACAAGCGTGTTTACTTTTTTCAGATGACAATGCTGATCTCTTTTTTTGTACAATGCAACACCAGCTCATTGTGATTAAAGTTAAAGTCCCAACTATAGTCAGACACACACTAGGTGTGGGGACATTATCCTCTGCATTTGACTCATGCCCATGTTCACCCGCTGGGAGGTGAGGGGAGCAGTGAGCAGCAGTGGTGGCGGTGCTCAGGAATCATTTTGGTGATTTAACCCCCAATTCCAACCTTTGATGCTGAGTGCCAAGCAGGGACGCAATGGGTCACATTTTTATCGACTTTGGCAATTTTACCTCCGATTTTTCATGTGTGAGCAAACGCCAAAACTCCTTGAGTATTCAGTGGTGCACATGTGAGCGACGGCAGACGTGCATACTGTTATGTGCTTATCTTTTTATTCGATTTAGTGAGCTGCCTAGATTTGCCATGGGCAGAGGACGCGTGAGCAGTGTGCAATTGCACAGGCGCGTACCTTTAGAGCAGTGGTCACCAGGGCCGCAGAATTTTTTTTATAAATTTTTATTTGTTTTGATTTTTGAAAAAAAACTACTAATAATTTTTTTTCTAACTAAACATAAAAAACACAAGATACACTTACAATTAGTGCACCAACCCAAAAAACCTCCCTTTTTCATGACAAAAAAAAAAAAAAAAAAAAAAAAAAAGAATCCCCCACCCCCTGCCGGGTCGCGGGACAAATTATCAAGCGTTGACCGGTCCGCAGCTACAAAAAGGTTGGGGATGAATGCCTTAGAGGGAACATTGGTCTTTAGTATGACTCGGCCAGGGTTTGAAGTCACAACCTTCCAGTCTCAGGGCGGACACTCTAACCATAAGGCCATTGAGCTCCAACAAACTCCAGGAAGCGAAGTAAATTCACATTTAGTCTGTACTTGCAAGTTGATGCTCTTGTTTGTGTTGTACAGTTGGTTTATTCTTGCTGTAATTGTGCTTCTCCAAGGTATTGGAGGGCAGATCAGCTGTTGTGATTTAAATGTCATATTCCTGCAAGACTTGCTTTTCACAGATGTTAGATGTCCTGCAGGCTGGGACTGTCCCTTTAGCAAACGCGTATGTTTAACTTAACTGTGCTACTTTTGTTGACCACGTTGAATCGGTAAACTTTGCCAGCCTAGGGTTCTCCTCTGCTTGTTGTCGATATAGCTAGCATTCATTGGCACAGCAGCACCAGCTGAACGTCAGCAGCTTTCACTGCTCGCTGAGGATGGTGACTGCTGCTGGCTTTCACATCAGACTCTCGAAGACACAAACAAGTCTACAATATCCCCGTGAAAAGTCACTAGATTTGTCACAAGTAGCTGTTTACAAAAAGAGGCCCCATACGTGTTTCACTTTAAAGGCCTACTGAAACCCACTACTACCCACCACGCAGTCTGATAGTTTATATATCAATGATGAAATATTAACATTGCCACACATGCCAATACAGCGTTTTTAGTTTACTAAATTACAATTTTAAATTTCCCGGGAGTTTCGTCTTCAAAACGTCGCGTAATGATGATGTGTACGCAAGACGTTACGGGTTTTTAGGGAGTATGAGCGCTAAATGTCGTCTGCTTTAACAGCATAATTACACGGTATTGTGGAGATCTGTGTTGCTGAATATTTTGCAATTTATTCAATTAATATTGGAGAAGTCACAGTAGAAAGATGGAGTTGGGAAGCTTTAGCATTTAGCCACACAAACACACGGTGATTCCTTGTTTAAAATTCCTGTAGGTGAAACTTTCCTATGGATCAGAGTGCGGTCAAGAGAACATGGATCCCGACCACATGTCATCCAGCAGGTTTCGGTGTGAAAATTGTGGTTAAAAAGTCAGTTCTTACCGGAGAAAAGCAGAGCTTGTGCCGTCCATAGCTGCCGTCAACTCCCCTGAGGCACTGCGCGTCAAGACACCCGTGGAGACACCCTTCCGACTATCAGGTACTATTAAACTCACTAAAACACTAGCAACACAATAAAAAGAATGGGGATTTCCCAGAATTAATCTAGTAAATGTGTCTAATAACATCGAAATCCGTCCCAATGCAATCGCGTTTTTTTTCTAGTCCCTCGCTATCAATATCCTCAAACACAAATCTTTCATCCTCCCTCAAATTAATGGGGAAATTGTCGTTTTCTCGGTCCGAATAGCACTTTTTGTTGGAGGCTCCCATTAAAAACAATGTGAATATGTGAGGAGCCATCAAACAAGTGACGTCATCGTCTGCGACTTCCAGTAGAGGCAGGGCTTTTCTCTTAGCACCGAAAGTTGCGAACTTTATCGTGGATGTTCTCTACTAAATCCTTTCAGCAAAAATATGGCAATATCGCGAAATGATCAAGTATGACACATAGAATGGACCTGCTATCCCCGTTTAAATAAGAAAATCTCATTTCAGTAGGCCTTTAGGATGGTATTTTAAACTTGATGTGCACCGATGGAAAAAAATGTTGTTGCTGCAATACTAACTAGTTACCTTACTTTTATCCGAAGTTCTGTTTTAGTACGAATTGGGCCATCCTTCTTTGCAATCACAGACCATGTAACAAATGAGTGCATCTTCCGGGTTAAGCTTCAACCCAGACGTTATTAATCTTCATTCATATTTGATAATGCGATAATTTTTTAAAATTAATTACATGCGTTAATGCAGCGTTTCTCAAAGTGTGGGACGGGCCCCACTGGTGGGGAATAGAGACATGACAGGTGGGGCGCGAGGAACGGGAGGACATTTCACTTTATTTATTTATGTTTCTATACACACTGTAATTCACTTTGTTATTCTGTCTGTGAAATCTGCTATATAAATAAATATAAATTACTTATTTTTCCTGTAGGCTTTAAATTTCTAGGTAGGAGCAAAAGTTTGACAAACATAGCAACAGTAACTAATGGGGGCGGGGCTAAGCGGAACAAACTTTCGCACCGATGGGTAGCAGGCTAATGTGTGGACCACATTTACACAAAATGGATAAATTTGTGACTCCCACTTCAAAGGTCGTCGAGCCAGAGCCAGCGCCTGCAGAAAAACAAAAATCTGACGGGCCTAATCAACCAAAAAGCCAACCGAAAAGAAAATATGATGAAGGGTATCTTGATTTTGGATTCACGGCAGCAGTGGTGGGGGCAGAGGAGAGACCCCTTTGGGTTCTGTGTCTAAAACTGCTAGCAGCAGACAGCATGAGACCCAACAAATTAAGGAGACACCTGGAGACCACACACCCCAATCATGTCAATAAGCCACTTGATTTCTTTCAAAGAAAACTGGCAGAGTACCGTCAACAGGAGAAGCGCATGGTAAAAGCTGCATCAGTAAACAGCAACGCTCAAATGGCTTCATATAGAGTTGTATACAGAATTGCGCAATGCAAAAAAGCACACATAATTGCTGAGCAGCTCATTGCCCCCGCTGCAATAGACATGGTGGCAGTCATGCTTGACGAGACAAGCGCAGCAAAATTAAAAGCTGTCCCACTGTAAAACGACACAGTTGCGAGACTCGAGGAACAACTTGTAGACAAATTAAAAGAAAGTTGTTTTGCTTTACAATTGGACGAAGCTGCTGACAGCAATAAAGACTGCCTGTTCATCGCATACGTCCGCTTTGTGAATGGCGAGTCACTGTGCGAGGATTTGCAAATGCGTAGCTCCTCTTTTTTTTTTTGCAAAGATTGCAAAGTGGCACTTTTATTTTATTTATTATTGAACTTGATGCAAGTTATAAGACTTTTATTTGATTTATTATTGAATTTGATGCAAGTTATAAGACTTTTATTTGATTTATTATTGAACTTGATGCAAGTTATAACACTTGTTTTGATTTATTATTGAACTTGATAAAAGTAATAACACTTTTGTTTTATTAATTATTGAACTTGATGCAAGTTATAACACTTGTTTTGATTTATTATTGAACTTGATGCAAGTTATAACACTTGTTTTGATTTATTATTGAACTGGATGCAAGTTATTTTATTTATTATTGAACTTGATGCAAGTTATAACACTTTGTTTTGATGTATTATTGAACTTGATAAAAGTAATAACACTTTTGTTTTATTTATTATTGAACTGGATGCAAGTTATTTGATTTATTATTGAACTTGATGCAAGTTATAACACTTGTTTTGATTGAACTTGATAAAAGTAATAACACTTTTGTTTTATTTATCATTGAACTTGATGCAAGTTATAACACTTTTATTTGATTTATTATTGAACTTGATGCAAGTTATAACACTTTTATTTGATTTATTATTGAACTTGATGCGAGTTATAACACTTGTTTTGATTTATTATTGAACTTGATAAAAGTAAAAACACTTTTGTTTTATTTATTATTGAACTTTATGCAAGTTATAACACTTGTTTTGATTTATTATGGAACTTTATCAAAGTAATATCACTTTTGTTTTATTCATTATTGAACTTGATGCAAGTTATTTGATTTATTATTGAACTTGAGGCAAGTTATATGACTTGTATTTGATTTATTATTGAACTTGATGCAAGTTATAAGACTTTTATTTGATTTATTATTGAACTTGATGCAAGTTATAACACTTTTATTTGATTTATTATTGAACTTGATGCAAGTTATAACACTTTTATTTGATTTATTATTGAACTTGATGAACGTATTAACACTTTTGTTTTATTTATTATTGAACTTGATGCAAGTAATTTTATTCATTATTGAACTTGATGCAAGTTATTTGATTTATTATTGAACTTGATGCAAGTTATTTGATTTATTATTGAACTTGATGCAAGTTATTTTATTCACTATTGAACTTGATGTTATTTTATGTTATTGAGTTTAAATGTATACAACTTGATGTTCCTTGATTTTCAATATATTTGAAAATGTCAAGCTTGGCATCAGCGTTCTGTTGGGGCGATGGGGGCAGGTGGGGCTTGAAAACTCCCCCTTGGCCAAAGTGGGGAATGACTAAAAAGTTTGGGAACCACTGCGTTAATGTGTTGATGTTGACAGCTCTAATTTGTTATTGGATCGTTAGGTTGTGAGTTCAAACCCAGGCCGAGTCTTACCAAAGACTATAAATGTCAGAGCATGGACTTTGGGGTGTTTGTTTTCCCGAGATGCAAGTAAAGTTGGTTCGGACATGGCTTAGAGGTAAATACATGATTTTATTTTAACTTTAACAAAAGGTACAAAACTAACGGCACGCACAAAGGCAGAGAACAAACTTCATTAATTAAACAAAAACTAGCACTTGGGCAAAATACTATGAACATGAAACAAATAAACACTTACTGTGACAAGAATACACAAATCTCACGTGGAAAGAAACAAGTAACAAGAAAACTATGGCAGCATGACAATGGCATGAATAGTAAGTATATCAGATAGCATGGGTGTCCAGGAGGTAATATCGTCGGGTCGACTGCCTGGCAACTGCAAGCTCAAATAACACAGACCTGATTAGTGACAGGTGCGCAAGTGCAAAACGTGAGACAGGTGAAACTAATGAGTAGTCATGGAAACAAAACAAGCAGGAGTGCACAACAAGGAACTACAAAGAGTCCAAAAAACAAACAGCAAATCGGCAAAGAAAAAAATGATCAACAGACATGACAATAAAAATGGGACTCATTGCCGCCCTGCTTAGCACTCAGTATAAAGGGTTGGAATTGGGGTTGAATCACCAAAAATGATTCCCGGGCGCTGCTACCGC
This sequence comes from Nerophis ophidion, assembly GCF_033978795.1. Lineage (NCBI taxonomy): Eukaryota > Metazoa > Chordata > Actinopteri > Syngnathiformes > Syngnathidae > Nerophis > Nerophis ophidion. Next base: position 57,506,446 of record NC_084613.1, read on the forward strand.
TCACTGCTCACCTCACCTCCCAGGGGCTGAACAAGGGGATGGGTCAAAAGCAGAGGACAAATTTCACCACCTGCAATGAGGTGGCGACTTGTCCAGGGTGTACACCGCCTACCGCCCGAATGCAGCTGAGATAGGCTCCAGCGACCACCCGCCACCCCAAAAGGGACAAGCAGTAGAAAATGGATGGATGGGAAATTTCACCACACCTAGTCTGTGTGTGACAATCATTGGTACTTTAACTTAACTTTAACTTATTTTTTGCTAAATCCATTTAATGGTTTTTAAAACCCTGATTTTGCCATACATGCTGTAGTAGTCTCTCTTTCTCGCACACCTATGGTTGCAGTGTAAGTACCATTAAAAAAATAGCTACTAAATCATTCAAAAGTTACTCACCAGTTACTCAGTACTTGAGTAGTTCTTCGGTGAATACTTACTGTTACTCAAGTACTTATTTGGATAGTTTTTACTTGAATAACACTACTTTAAATAACTTACTTAAGTTGCGGCTTGGCTCAGATGGAATAGCGACCGGCCAGAATCTTAGCTGAAATTACGCTTTTTTTTTTTTTTTAAATGTTGAATAACAAATTAGTTTTATTGTAGATCGGGGCATTGTGCTCATATTGTAGAGCGGCCGGCCAGAAACTTCAAGCCTCCCGGTACACTTCACCCTCCTTGCTGCCAGCAACACCCACACTGCTGTAAATGTACTATAAATGCAGATCATGGATTTTTCAATGTAAAGCGCTTTGAGTCACTTGAGAAAATGCACTATATATAGATATAATTCACTTACTTGAGCACAATTTCTGGCTACTCTACCCACCTCTGCTACAGACATGGCCTGTTCAGTTTGTAAAGATTTTTATGACAACAGTTTGACTCCGGAACAGAATATTTCTACTTGCATTATTTCCTACGGGATGGGATCGACCAGCATCCTAATAATAATAATAATAACGACTTGTCCAGGGTGTACCCCGCCTTCCGCCCGATTGTAGCTGAGATAGGCGCCAGCGCCCCCCGCGACCCCAAAAGGGAATAAGCGGTAGGAAATGGATGGATGGATATTAATATATTTTATTTGTAAAAAAGCACTTTACATTGAGCAAACAACCTCAAAGTGCTACAGTGTAGTAAAAAAAAGAAAGATAATAAAAATTAAAAATAAAACATCCGAATAGCTAGTATTAAATAGATGGATAGTTGGTAGTGTGGCCGTGCCAGCAACCTGAGGGTTCTTGGTTCAATCCCCACCTTCTACCAACCTCGTCACGCCTGTTGTGTCCTTGAGCAAGACACTTCACCCTTGCTCCTGATGGTTCGTGGTTAGGGCCTTGCATGGCAGCTCCCGCCATCAGTGTGTGAATGTGTGTGTGTATGGGTGAATGTGGAAATAGTGTCAAAGCGCTTTGAGTACCTTGAAGGTAGAAAAGCGCTATACAAGTATAACCCATTTACTTTATTGATTCCTTCAGGAGAATTCCTTCAGGAAAATTAAAATTCCAGCAGCAGTGTACAGAGTTGAGATCAATTTAAAAAGTAGAAAGTAAATAATGGGGGTTTAAATGGAAACAAAATAGAAAAATATTACAATAAGAATAAAAATAAAAAGCAACAATGGGAGTAAAAATATAACAGTAAAATAAGAATATAACAAGAGAAACTAGGCAGTAGTTACCATGTTATGAAAAAGTATGCATATATCTAAACATTTTTTTATTTTATTTTTAAAGGGTTTTAAGCCTTTTTTAAAAAGCATTCACAGTCTGTGGTGCCCTCAGGTGGTCAGGGAGAGCATTCCACAGACTGGGTGCGGTGGAGCAGAAAGCCCGGTCTCCCATGGTTCTTAGCTTTGTCCTCAGATGTTGGAGGAGGTTAGCCTGTCTGGAGCGGAGGTGTCGTGTGGAGGATATGGGAATGAGTAGTTCTTTGAGGTAGAGGGGGGCATTTCCATGGAGGCACTAGTGGGTTAGTATGGAGACTTTGCATTAACACCTGAGTGGAACAGGAAGCCAGTGAAGGGATTTGAGAATTGGTGTGATATGGTCGTATTTCCGCACTCTCATCAGGATCCTAGCAGCACTATTCTGTATGTATTGCAGCTTCTGGGTGTTCTTGCTGGGGATCCCGACAAGAAGTGCGTTGCAGTAGTCTAGCCTGGAGGAGACAAAGGAATGAATTGTGTTAGATCTCAAAGGGTCCACTGTATTTATTATAAATTACACATTGTGAAGAGAGGCCAACGCCTCCCCAAAAAGGGATGAAATCTGGGTGTTGTACAGGTGGTGTCAGAACAGCTAATCGGCCTCCCTCATATAAAATCATCTCCTTGTGCTTCCACTGTACACAGACTGTAAGCAGGAGGCTTACCCGGCCTTGACCCACTAGTGACGCACACAGCCTGACTGACCTCATGATGCTTCGGAAGACCCGACCACTCGCCACAGAAAATTTTGACTTTAAAACCACAATAAAGCTCAGTGAAAAACATGCACCTGGGGATAGGTTGATTTGCAACACTAAAATGGGCCCTGGTGTGTGAATGTGAGTGTGAATGTTGTCTGTCTATCTGTGTTGGCCCCGCGATGAGGTGGCAGCTTGTCCAGGGTGTACACCGACTTCCGCCCGAATGAATTTGAGATAGGCTCCAGCACCCCCAGCGAACCCGAAAGGGAAAAGCGGTAGAAAATGGATGGATGGATAGGTCACTACAGTATATGTGGTTATAGTGGTGCAGCGCTGCAAGTATACATATATTTTAGATTTACTCTTTCCACTTATCTCCATTTGGATGCAGGTGGTCAATACGGTTGTCTCACTACAGCATAGCGGCGTGTTTTTTTCTTCTTCCCAGCCATCATCTCTCTGTGAAGTTCCACAGAACTGTTTAAAAAAAAAATACCATAGTAGTGCGACTCACTGTTTTGCTTAACAATCAACTGGAAATACTTAAAGTGTAGCTCAAATTGACATTTCTGCTGCAGCCCCAGGTTCACATTTTCACACAAGACCGTTGTTTCCTCTCATCAATCACAGCATAATATCCTCTCCAACATGGATAATGTGGACACATGGTCAGCGTGGCTAATCTCTCAGCTCAGGTGCTGCCAACAGGACACACGAAGGCAGCCAAAGTGCTGACTCGGGGAGTGGTGAGTGGGTTAAAGAACAATCAGTGTGACTGACAGTGGGATTTGTTGCTGTGCCGGTGGCCTATTAACACACTCAATATGTTGCTTCGTAAATCGCTGCGCCGCCGTAATTTAGAATTTTTGTGACAATACACAACATCTTGTGGTAGCCCGATCCTAATGAGCACTTATGTACTTACACTGGGATTCCCACTGTGGAAAGAACACCACTTTTAAATAGCGGCTGCATGCCAGACCGGCAGACTGCGCCTGTGAATTAAATAACCATCCTTCAGCGACGTGTGACTGGTTGCCGTGGTGATGCCTGTAAAGCAGTCAAACACAACAACACGGGGATAATTCGATCGTCTCTGACCTGCAGAGTGCAGGATTGTGGAGAGAGGAGTGTGTGTCCTCCAATAAGGCCAATCACATTCAGGTATGCGGGAGTAGAAGCAGCGGAACAACATGTCTGCCCTGCATCTTGACACATCCCAATAATTTCACATCAATGGCATGTGGTGGGATTTATTTTCATCAGCACTATTCATTTGTTTTGTTTGAGTGTCAGATTAAAGGCCTATATACTGAAACCCACTACTACCGACCACGCAGTCTGGTAGTTTATATATCAATGATGAAATATATTGCAACACATGCCAATACGGCCTTTTTAGTTTACTAAATTTCAATTTTAAATTTCCCGCGGGTTTCTTCTTGAAAATGTCGCGGAATGATGACGCGTACGCGTGACGTCACGGATTGTCAGGAAATATTAGTGCTGCGCCACTCGTGTCTAAAAGCTGTCTGCTTTAACCACATAATTATACAGTATTTTGGACATCTGTGTTGCTGAACCTTTTGCAATTTGTTCATTTAATAATGGAGACTATAAAGAACAATGCTGGTGGTGGAAAGCGGTGTATTGCAGCTGTCTTTAGGATCGAGACACAACCCGTGTTTCTTTGTTTGTTGTGAAGTGGAGCGGTCAAGCGAACATGTTTTCTCTACGTCAACCAGCATGTTTTTGGATGGGGAAATTGTGATATATATCTTACCGGAGACATCATTGGATTATTCTTCGTCCTGCAGCAGCTGTTTAAAAGGCAGCTGTGAGCTTGGCTCCTCGGATTCTCTCTGAGACACTGCGTGTTCACCGCAGCCATCCGACCTCGAGGTATGACTTTACAATCTTTAAAATCTCACTAAAAAACTATTAAAACAATAAGCAGATAAGAGATCTTCCAGAATTATCCTAGTAAATGTGTCTAATTACATCTGAAACGCTCACACTGCCGCGCCCGGAGCCGTCGCTTTTTTTTTTTTTTCTAGTTCTTCAATATCAATATTCTAATTCACAAATCTTTCATCCTCGCTCAAATTAATGGGGAAATTGTCGCTTTCTCGATCCGAATTTCTCTTACTGCTGGTGGCTCCCATTATAAACAATGTGAATATGTGTGGAGCCCTGCAACTCGTGACGTCACGCGCACATACTTCCGGTAAAGGCAAGGCTTTTCTATTAGCGACCAAAAGTTGCGAACTTTATCGTGGATGTTCTCTACTAAATCCTTTCAGCAAAAATATGGCAATGTCGCGAAATGATCAAGTATGACACATAGAATGGAGCTGCTATTCCCGTTTGAATAAGAAAATCTCATTTCAGTAGGCCTTTAAGCTGAGACAGGACACTGGGAATAATCTGTGACAGGAAAGAGATAGTGTGTGTATGGATATGATTGGAATTTAACTGGTGTCAATTAAATGCACACTGCATCAACAATCCATCCATCCATTTTCTACCGGTTGTCCCGTTCAAGGTCGTGGGGGGTTGCTGGAGCCTATCTAAGCTGCACTCTGGACAAGTCATCACCTCATCACAGGGCCAACACAGATATACAGACAACATTCACACTCACATTCACACACTAGGGCCAATTTATTGTTGCCAATCGACCTATCCCCAGGTGCATGTCTTTGGAAGTGGGAGGAAGCCGGAGTACCCGGAAGGAACCCACGCATTCACGGGGAGAACATGCAAACTCCACACAGAAAGATCCTGAGCCATAATTGAACCCAGGACTACTCAGGACCTTCGTATTGTGAGGTAGATGCACTAACCCAGTGCTTTTCAACCACTGTGCCGCAGCACAATAGTGTGCCGTGAGATACAGTTTGGTGTGCCATGGGAGATTATGTAATTTCAGCTAATTGGGTTGAAAATTGGTACATTTTAAGTCTAATTTATACTTCTTTTTGTGCCGTTGTGTGCACAATCCTTTCCATCCTTATCCTTTCCAACCTTTGTAACTGAGCTACTGTGTGGAAAATGTTCCCTTGTGGATCATTACATTTTGTCTAAGTCTACGTCTAAAAATCGTTTTTGCAAGTTTAGGGAAGGCTTTGCAGAACGAAACTAAAACGGAACTGGCTACAAAGTAAACAAAAACAGAATGCTGGACGACAGCAAAGACTTACTGTGGAGCAAAGACGGCGTCCACAATGTACACGACATGACAATCAACAATGTCCTAAAAATGAAGGATAGCGTCCACACAACTAAAACTATCTTAATTGCTAACACAAAGCAGGTGCGGGGAATAGCACTCACAGGAAGACGTGAAGCTGCTAAACACCAACAAAAGAGGAAGGGCCACCGAAATAAGAGTGCAAGACAGGAACTTAAGCACTACACACTGGAAAACAACAACAAACTCAAAACAAGGCACAACGACCTGGTGGAGTTTCATTTTTTAACCTTTTCTGCTGGTGGTGTGCCTCCGTATGTTTTTTATTAAAAAAATGTGCCTTGGCTCAAAAAAGGTTGAAAAACACTGCACTAACCCATCTTCCACCGTCCTGCCCCACACTGCACCACTTCATACAAATGACCATTTTCACAACTGTTGTGAAGTGCTAATCAGCTGTCAAAACAGTTCAATAATGTTCTCTTAACCAGACATGTCAGCTGGTTTGGCCTACAATAGACCTTCACTGATTACATTTGGAGACAAGCCGAAAAACAGGTGCTTGACAATTCTAGAAATGTTAATGGACCGATAATCTGTTATATCCAGGAGGGCGATTAAAATATGTGGTTTTCGATGCAGTAATGGCTACTGTAGGTCAGCAAAATTCATAGTGTGGTATTATCTCAGACATAGACGCCTGCATCATACAGAGGGGGAAATAAATATGATCCCCTGCCCTTTTATTCAGAGTGGGAATCTTACAACAACTCACAATTCAATTCAACATGTTTCCACCTTAGTTTGTAACTGGGGTCAAAGAGCTCAATGGTCTGTTTTGACCACATTACACCACAAACCTTGTCTAAGACTGGTCCCGCATGACTTAATCCACTTGGCTATCTGTTGACTCCAAGTACAACCGGTTCTAGTGTCACTCTTTGCGGGTTAAGGAACCCCTGGACTTGACCCTGTTGTTCCCTCTGAATCTATAATAATTTCATCAAGTAAGTAGAACATTGTGGGGATGGTTTGCAGAAGGGTGTTTTGTTTTCAATCAATCAATCAATCAATGTTTACTTATATAGCCCTAAATCACTAGTGTCTCAAAGGGCAGCACAAACCACAACACGAACCACTACGACATCCTTGGTAGGCACACATAAGGACAAGGAAAACTCACACCCAGTGGGACGTCGGTTACAATGATGACTATGAGAACCTTGGAGAGGACGAAAGCAATGGATGTCGAGCGGGTCTAACATGATACTGTGAAAGTTCAATCCATAGTGGATCCAACACAGCCACGAGAGTCCAGTCCAAAGCGGATCCAACACAGCAGTGAGAGTCCCGTCCACAGCGGAGCCAGCAGGAAACCATCCCAAGCGGAGGCGGATCAGCAGCCAGGGATGTCCCAAGCCGATACACATCTTGGGTCCCGACTCTGGACGAGCGGTCCATCCTGGGTCCCGACTCTGGACAGCCAGTACGTCATCCATGGCCATCAGACCGGACCCCCTCCACAAGGGAGAGTAGATTGCAAAGTACAGTACATATTCCGTACAATTGACCACTAAATGGTAACACCCGAATAAGTTTTTCAACTTGTTTGAGTCAAGGTCCACGTAAATCAATTCATGGCATGTAACCCACTGCACATCGTAAGGTTCATAAGGGAATGTTTGAAAAAGTTTGATGTTGTCCTTACCGGTGTGAGTCCCCTAATATGTTTGTCCACAATGTGCGTTGTCTAGGCAAAATGATAGTTGCAGCCCATCTAAAGTCTCTCTGGGTCACAATATTTACAAGCCGACAGTTGCTTTCAGAACATTTAAACCCAGCCTGCAGCACCTGTCTCATCAAAGGACATTGATATTGGTGTAATTACACGTGCATCAACTTGAATGTTTGCAAGTCACAGGAATCTCACTGCCTTGCATTGTTGCTTCTCTGTAGCCATGATTACCTGTGTAAAGAACAAAAGCAAGCCTTTTCTTTGAATTAAGTCAATTCATCACATTTTTGGGGACAAATAACACTGTAAAAAAAAAAAAAGGCAGTAGATTAATTTTGTAAAAATACTGACAGCTCAGTGACAAAAATAAAATAAAAATGGTTCCGTTTTTCAGATTACTGCAATGAACTGTAAAAACAACAACAGTAGATTTTATGGTAAAATAAACAAACTTGAAAGTACATTTGTCAGAATTTTACAGTTAAAATAACATTTGTGAAGCCGATTTGGGCACCTACATCAACTATATGATGTAACTGAGAAGCTGGACCGGACAAAAAAAACAAACAAAAAAACCCAAAAAACATATCTACTATTTTGCATCCATCCACTTTCTACCGCTTATTCCCTTCGGGGTCGCGGGTACTATTTTTCAAATTATCGTAATTCACTGTAAAACTGTAAAAACAACAAACCTAGCTTTTGCTCCCAAAAAACCTGGCAGCAATATTACCAGAATTTTACTGTAAAAAAAAAATCAGTGGTAAATGTTTTTATTTTTTTTATTTTTCAGTATACTTTGTAAAAACAACAATCAAAGATTTTAAGCCTAACAACTGGCATAAAAAATAAGAGTGGCACCATTTTTTCCATTTACAGTAAAAACAACGACCGTTGATTTTACAGTAAAAACTCGCAGCTCCATCGACATAATTTCATTGTCCAAAAAAAAAAAGTGATCAATTTTTCCATTTACAAAAATGCACTGTGAAAACCGTGGCTGTAGATTTTACTTTAAAAAACTGTCAGCTCAGTCTTCAAAATACCACCGTAAAAACAACTAAATTACAAACCCTGTTTCCATATGAGTTGGGAAATTGTGTTAAATGTAAATATAAACGTAATACAATGATTTGCAAATCCTTTTAAACCCATATTCAGTTGAATATGCTACAAAGACAACATATTTGATGTTAAAACTGTAAAACATTTTTTTTCTTTGCAAATAATCATTAACTTTAGAATTTGATGCCAGCAACACATGACAAAGAAGTTGGGGAAGGTGGCAATAAATACTGATAAAGTTGAGGAATGCTCATCAAACACTTATATGGAACATTCCACAGGTGTGCAGGCTAATTGAGAACAGTTGGGTGCCATGATTAGGTATAAAAGCAGCTTCCATGAAATGCTAAGTAATTCACAAACAAGGATGGGGCGAGGGTCACCAATTTGTAAGAAAATTGTCGAACAGTTTTAGAACAAGATTTCTGAACAAGCAATTGCAAGGAATTTAGGGATTTTACCGTCTACGGTCCGTAAAATCATCAAAAGGTTCAGAGAATCTGGAGAAATCACTGCACGTAAGCAATGATATTACAGACCTTTGATCCCTCAGGCGATACTGCATCAAAAACCGACATACACATGTAAAGAATATCACCACATGGGCTCAGGAACACATCATAAAACCACTGTCAGTAACTACAGTTGGTCGCTACATCTGTAAGTGCAAGTTAAAACTCTACCATGCAAAGCGAAAGCCATTTATGAACAACACCCAGGAACGCCGCCGGCTTCTCTGGGCCCGAGATCATCTAAGATGGACTGATGCAAAGTGGAAAAGTGTTCTGTGGTTTGACGAGTTCACATTTCAAATTATATTTGGAAACTGTGGACGTGGTGTCCTCCGGAACAAAGAGGAAAATAATCATCTGGATTGTTATAGGCGCAAACTTCAAAAGCCAGGATCTGTGATGGTATGGGGGTGTATTAGTGCCCAAAGCATGGGTAACTTACACATCTGTGAAGGCACCATTAATGCAGTTTTGGAGCAACATATGTTGTCATCCAAGCAACATTATCATGGACGCCCCTGCTTATTTCAGCAAAAAAATGCCAAGCCACGTGTTACAACAGCATGGCTTCATAGTAAAAGAGTGCGGCTACTTTCCTGGCCTGCCTGCAGTCCAGATCTGTCTCCCATCGAAAATGTGTGGCTTATTATGAAGCATAAAATACGACAACAAGACCCCGGACTGTTGAACAACTTAAGCTGTATGTCAAGCAAGAATGGTAAATAATTCCACTTTCAAAGCTTCAACAATTAGTTTCCTCAGTTCCCAAACGTTTATTGAGTGTTGTTAAAAGAAAATGTCATGTAACACAGTGGTGAACCTGCCCTTTCCCAACTACTTTGGCACGTGTTGCAGCCATGAAATTTTAAATTAATTATTATTTGCAAAAAAAAAACTAAGTTTATGAGTTTGAACATCAAATATCTTATCTTTGTAGTGCATTCAATTGAATATGGGTTGAAAAGGATTTGCAAATCATTGTATTCCGTTTATATTTATATCTAACACAATTTCCCAACTCATATGGAAACAGGGTTTGTATATTAAATCAATAAAACCAATCATAGATTTTACATTAAAAAAAGAAACTGACAGCTCAGTCCCCAAAATTTTATTGTAAAAATAATAGTAACTAAAATAATAGTTTTTAAGTTTAAAGTAATTTGGTGTAAAAACCACCGGACGGTAATATTCTGACGATTAATCACAAAATCTACAATAATTTTTTAAGTGTATTCATATTTAGATTTAAGATTTACAGGCATAGATTATTAAGAATATAAGGCGGACAGGCCTGGAATTGTGAGTCGGGACGTTTGGAGTAGAAAACATCTTATTATTGGTCATCATGTGGCAACAAAAAGTGTCTTTGCTCTTAGGCTGCTGTTTGGGGAAAATAAACCCGATGACTTCATGTGAGTCAGCCTCAGCTATAGCTTACAGTATTTCTATGACATGCAGGGTAAACACGCATCTCGGTCCATGTGACCATCAGAGAGCAAAGTCCTATATTTGTTTCTTACTGCTGCACTTTTTTCTTTTCATTACCTGTGCTCAATTCGCAGAACCTTTCCAGTCTCCTGAGTGAATTCGCACGCAAAACCGAATGAATTTGTGACACAATGGAGGGAAGTCTGTCGCACGCAGGCTTGTACGTCAAGACAAAGGAGAATGGAAGTCAGCTCAGGGAGCCAGAATGTGCTGGAAAAAAGTGGAGAAATGATAAAGTCGACGGCAGAAAATAATTTAGGGAACGTTTTTGAGCAGTAACTCTCTGCAGTGTGCACGCTAACAGGACACCCATCTTCCATTTGGTTTTAGACAAACCTAGTCTACTAATATCAGACAGACACCATGGAGAGGAAACATTTGCATGATTTGTTTTGGTCTTTCTCAGTTTTGTTTACCTCAACGTCCCAGTGCAGCCACAGTGCACACACAATAGACGAGTTTATCTCCAATCGTCAACAAGGTTGGACTTTATGAGCATGTTGTTCAGATTGGAATGTTAATGCATTGCGGTGGACTTCTCCTCCATTACCATCAGCTGCTCCATGCAGCTTGCAGTTTCAACCAAACTATAAACTTGAACATTTCTACGTTTTATGCAGTTCTCGGAACCGCAAAATAAATGTGCAGTATGTAGTACATTTTGTGTTTGTGCTCGGAGTGGAGTGGACTTGATGTATTTCTACAACAGTGGGCACACAATGATATGACTCCAGGTGCTGAAAATATGTTTTCCAGGAAGTGTTTGTATTTATATATAAAGCATTTTCCTGCTGGAGACACTGAATCATAGCACAAAAGAGACTAGAATCCATAAAAAGTTAAATCTGAAAACAACTTCATGTTTCTTGCATGCCCAGAAACAAAAGGCAGCAGTAGTGTAATATTATATGATCTGCAGTGTTCTGGACTAAATTATGGTGGTTTTTATTGAGACAAAGATTATTTATGTATTTAATATTTGATTGCTTACATTATGTATTTGTCCACTGTTTTGAGTTCAGTTCAGAGAACAAGAAAATTGGGTAAAATTGCAAAGGTATGAAAAAGGGTAGGATTAAATAAGATCTGCTTCTTCCTAGTCTTTTTCGGACACTGTAATGAAACAACTGGAAAGGTGTGATACATTACATTGTTCCGTATACATGTTCGAAATAGAATGAAACTGAACTGAGCAGAACTATTTACATATGTTTTTCTGTTTTTTTTTTTGCATCCGGATTTGAAATGTACATCAAATACTGTACAAGGTGGCTAACAATGAAGCTAAAGTTAGTAATCTATTGCGTCCATAAAGCCTTCTAATAAAACATCCAAAAACCGCCAACAATACTCCATTTATATATCATAAGCTGAATATTAACAAAGTACTAACAATATTGTTACTATAAGCGCTAAAGCAGACAAACTACTTTTAGTGACGCCGTGATTATAGAGTGCTAACATCAGCATATGCAGCTATCGACATACTGAGCTGCTGCATCGCCCTGGAGTTGTTGAAAGTAAATTCTTGATCATAAATCATGCCTCTCACCTGGATGGTCAGAAGGTTGTGGCCATAAACCGAGAAGTTGGTCAACTTTGACAATCAACTTAGACCTGGAGATGGCGAGAAAGACACCAAAAGATGCTTGTTTGGATCACCTTTTTTTCTTTCAACCTGCTATGATTAATTCTTCATCCAAACAGAAAGATATAAACATCCCATCAGTCAGCCTCCCAGTGAGAGCAGACACTGTACTGGAGGTGAATGTTTTATTATGTATTTAATTAGTATTTCCTGTGTAGCACTTTGCAATAGTGCCGCATGATGCTTTGTGTTTCTCTAAAGCTGGATCTGTTTATTTAGCACACAACTTCGAAAACTTGTATCTCATCCTCCCTATATTCAGGCTCAAAAAAACGAGCTTCTAGATTATTGCTTTGCATCTCCTTTTTTCCTGCAACCTGCTATGATTCATTCTTCGTCTAAACCAGGGGTGTCAAACTCAAATACAGAGTGGGCCAAAATGTTAAACTGAACAAAGCCGCGGACCAAGGTTGAACAAATTAACCTTTTAATAGGGAACCAAACAAGTTTTGCATTAAATATTGAACAAGCAAGGCTTATATAACTTTAGTGACATGCAAAATCCAGTTTCAAATAATAAAAAAAATAATTTGAAAAAATATCAATGGCATATCAAATACAATTTAAATAAAAATGTAATGCCTTTTTTTCTATTTGCAATCTTCTGAGGTAAATATCAAATTTTTGCCACAGGCTAATAATACATTTGAAAATAAAATAATAATGAATGAACCAAACATTCAAGCCTTGAAGTAGCAAGAAGAAATGCATGAATAAAACGTTAATTATTGGTCAGTTTGCTGGAAGTTTCCCGGAAGAGTTAGTGCTGCATGGGGTTCTGGGTATTTGTTCTGTTGTGTTACGGTGCGGATGTTCACCTGAAATATGTTTGTCATTCTTGTTTGGTGTGGGTTCACAGTGTGGCGCATATTTGTAACAGTGCTAAAGTTGTTTATACGGTCACCCTCAGTGTGACCTGTATGGCTGTTGACCAAGTATGCCTTGCATTCAGTTGTGTGTGTGTGTAAAAGCCACAAATATTATGTGACACGCTGTTAGTATGGAGGAAAAGCGGACGTGATGACAGGTTGTAGAGAACGCTTAAGGCAGTGCCTTAAATGCACGCCCCCATTATAGTTGTCCAGGTGGAAATCGGTAGAAATTCGGGAGAATGGTTACCCCGGGAGATTTTCGGGAGGGGCACTGAACTTTAGTAGTCTTCCGGGAAAATTGGGAGGGTTGGCAAGTATGAGTATTAGCGGTGAATGCGGTGTTACAGCGGCACCGACGTTGTATAACACCGGCGGGCCAGCTTTAATGCTAAATTGATATTGCCTCGAGGGCCAAATTAAATTACACGGCGGGCCAGATTTGGCCCGCGGGCCAGAGTTTGACACCCATGGTCTAAACGCAACGATATAAACATCCCATCAGTCAGCCTTGCAGTGAGAGCAGACATTGTACTGTAGGTGAATATTTTATTTTGTACATAATTGGTATTTCCTGTTTAGCACTTGGCAATGGTGCTGCATGATGCTTAGTGTTTCTCTAAAGCTGGATCTGTTTATTTAGCACGCAGCTTCAAAAACTTGTATCTCATCCTCCTTATATCCAGGGTCAAAAATACAAGTTTCTGGATCATCATTTGTCCCCAAGTAGTTGCCGTTGTCTCTCATGAAGTGCTGTTTTTGTTGAAAGGAAAAGCGAATGTTGCGATGCATCTGTAAAATAAATACGCCGCTGTATGCTTAAAATGACCAAAATACGTACAGTAAATATTACACGTTATGAATGTACCTGCTACTTCAATACATATTTACTTACAGCATGTTTTTACAACTTTTATGGATGTTTTTCTTAGAGAGCTTTAAAGGCGGAATATTGACTCCTATTGGCTCCATTGTTAGTTGATTTTTTTGCTACTGTTTATTTTTACGATTTAAAATGCATCCATCCGTCTGTCCATTTTCTACCGCTTGTCCTAACCCCAGGTGCATGTCTTTGGAGGTGGGAGGAAGCCGGAGTACCCAAAAGAAACCCATGCAGTCACGGGGATTAAACCCAGGACCTTCTTATTGTGAGGCACATGCATTAACCCCTGTACACCATTATTTAGAATGCTTTTTTTTTTTTTTTTTTTTTTTTTTTAAAGGTAAAATAAATGGGTTCTTGTCTCCCCTTCAAGGTGTTGGCTTGAAAATGTATTCTTCCCATTTTCCAACTCATTGTAATGAAGAGGTAATTAACAATGAACAGGCACTCTGAAACACATTATGGGGTTGGTTGTCCCATTATTATTTTAATGGGAAAAGTTTTTTTAGGCAAAAAGGCAGACCTGAATTTGAAAATGTAACTGCAGTGTCAAGTTGAAAAATACATGAATGAATGCATCTTGAGAAGGGAACATGAACAAGATTAATAATAAAAATATTATTTAATTTAGGCCAGCCTGCTGAGAATGCAATATGCATAAGTGTATGTGACAAACAACACTAACTAGAATTTTTTGCGAGCATTAAGTCATTTGCCTTAATGCTCGCAAAAAATTAGTTAGGTCGATAATAACAATTTAAACTTTATCTTTCAATCAGTTACTTTTTTCATTCTAATTGTGTTAATTCATTCATTTTTTTTCACTTTGACATAAGAAAATTTATGTATTTCATGCAATTGCATATCTTTTAAAATTGTATATTATCAAACAGGCACCAAATATTATTTTATCGTACATTTCAAACATTTTTATTGCTGAAATAAAACAAAATACTTAAATATCTGCCTGACCTATGATTTCAAAGCAAGCAATACAATAATCAAATGCATAGCCAATAGTGTTAGAACTTCATGAGGCAATGACACATCTATATTCATGTGTTCACTGTTTCAAGCGTTCCCTTTGAGGGCAGTCATACTGCAACCTGGCCCTTAAAGGTCTACTGAAAGCCACTACTACCCACCATGCAGTCTGATAGTTTATATATCAATGATGAAATATTAACATTGCAACACATGCCAATCCGGCCTTTTTAGTTTATTAAATTGCAGTTTTAAATTTCCCGCGAAATGTAGTGTTGAAAACGTCGCGGTATGATGACTCGTATGCTGACGCGTGCGTTTGACGTCTCGGGTTGTAGCAGACATTATTTTCCAGCCCGATCCAAGCTATGAGTAGTCTGCTTTAATTGCATAATTAAACAGTATTCTGGACATCTGTGTTGCTGATTCTTTTGCAATTTGTTCAATTAATAATGGAGAAGTCAAAGTTGAAAGATGGAGGTGGGAAGCTTTTAGGCTTTAACCACACAAACACAGTCGGTGTTTCCTTGTTTAAAATTCCCGAAGATGAAGCTTTACTATGGATCAGAGCGGTCAACTGGCAGTTTTCGGTGAGAAAATTGTGATAATAAGTCAGCTCTTACCGAAGACATCAGCGGTGCTTCCGTCTTGCTGCTGCTGCGTGGCTTCACTCAGAGACTCTGGCGTTAACACACCCGTGGCCACACCCCTTGGACTTTTTGGTACTTTATAATCTCGCTAAAAGACTCGTGACACAATAGGCAGATAAGGGATTTTCCAGGATTGTCGTAGTAAATGTGTCTAACAACATCTGAATCACTCTCACTGCCCTCGCCTTTTTTTTTTTCCTAGTCCTTCACTCTAAATTTCCTCATCCACGAATCTTTCATCCTCGCTCAAATTGATAGGGAAAATGTTGTTTTCTCGGTCCGAATAGCTCTAGCTGCTGCTGGCTATGATTGTAAACAATGTGAGGATGTGAGGAGCCCTACAACCCGTGACGTCACGCACACATCGTCTGCTACTTTCGGTAAAGGAAGGGTTTTTATTAGCGACCAAAAGTTGCGAACTTTATTGTCGATGTTCTCTACTAAATCCTTTCAGCAAAAATATGTCAATATCGCAAAATGATCAAGTATGACACATAGAATTAACCTGCTATCCCCGTTTGAATAAGAAAATCTCATTTCAGTAGGCCTTTAATGAAAACGAGTTAGACACCCTTTTTTAAGAGGTAAAAACTGTTTTGTAGTAAACATTTTGTGTAAATGCCGAGATGACAAATACAGTGGAGATGAATGTTTTACACTTCCACACAAAAAAAGTCATCTCACCTCAGCGTGAGTCACCTTAATCCATCGAAGACTATACAGGTGAGCTCATGACCTGCTTTTGTAAATTTTCATACCACACCTTGGGAGACAACATCCACTAATGGCGGACAACCAACCCCGTTCAGCCCTCAATTTTCATACACCCACTTTTCGACTAAAATGTTCACATACCGTGTGGGTTGTCATTCGGCCAAACATTGCACGATACAAACTAATCAGTTTGTCTGCAAAACATTCCGTGGATGTGAATGCCCAAACAAATAATCTGAAAGTGACGGGGAAATCCCAAACAAGGTGATGATAAATGTTTATTTACCAATTGAATTTGTTATGTGAGTATTTAGTATTGTTTTCTTTATGGAAAACTATAATAATTTTTGATAAAATGTGTTTTGTGTTGGCTTCACGTTGGCAGAGGGGTTAGTGCGTCTGCCTCACAATACAAAGGTCCTGCAGTCCTGGGTTCAATCCCAAGATCGGGATCTTTCTGTGTGGAGTTTGCATGTTCTCTCCGTGACTGCGTGGGTTCCCTCCGGGTACTCCAGCTTCCTCCCACTTCCAAAGACATGCACCTGGGGATAGGTTGCTTGGCAACACTAAATTTGCCCTAGTGTGTGAGTGTGAATGTTGTTTGTCTGTCTATCTGTGTTGACCCTGTGCTGAGGTGGCAACTTGTCCAGGGCGTAAACCGCCTTCCGCCCGATTGTAGCTGAGATAGGCGCCAGCGCCCCCCGCAACTCCAAAAGGGAATAAGCGGTAGAAAATGGATGGCTGGATGGATGGTGTTTTGTGTTATAACATTTGTGTATGTTTTGACCAGATAACATAATTTACAAACATAGTTTCACATTAATAAAAAAGTTTTAAAAAATGTGCTTAATGTAATTACATTTTGGACTTCATAAGTAGTTTCCTGACTTTGTTTATTATTTACTGTCAAATGCTCTTATTTTTGTTTTCCACTTCCTGTTTTCATTCACCATTTGTCTAAGTGCCGGCTGCTTCACCTGTCCCTGGTTGCCAATAAGGATGTTTTTTTATTGTATTTATGTATTTACTGGTGTCTAGCACTTTGTGTTTCAACTTTCATGTGCATGAACAATGATTTATGAATAACGTTTGATTGATTTATTGACTTATATTACTTCAATTCTGGACTCGGCTTGATATTTTTGCTTTTCCCATCTCGCATGTTTTGCTCTTCGTGCGTTTCCCAGCTGCACATTTTTGTTTTTGTGTGTTATCTGTGTTTTTCCTGACAAAAAGGCCATCTTTCATGCACTTGCCTGTCTTCTCTGTGTCTTACGTTCCAGACATACACCAGAAGTTAACCCCTAGGGCCCAGAGGTGGGTAGTAACGCGCTACATTTACTCCGTTACATCTACTTGAGTAACTTTTGGGATGAATTGTACTTCTAAGAGTAGTTTTAATGCAACATACTTTTACTTTTACTTGAGTATATTTATAGAGAAGAAACGCTACTTTTACTCCGCTACATTTATCTTCATTCAGCTCGCTACTCGCTACTGATTTTTGTCGATCTGTTAATGCACACTTTTTCTGTTTTGGTTTTTCAGACAGACCTTCCAAGAAGGATCTATGGCATGCCTGCGTTTCACCAATCAAATACAGTCACTGGTGACGTTTGACTCCATTTCACCAATCAAACAGAGCCAGGCGGTCACATGATTAACTGCACATTTAAAAAAAAAATGTTAATAAACCTTTCTTTATAAATTTCAAGTAAGTACAAAAACAGTTCAAAACAGTATACAAATTGTACAAAACAGCACCAGGCGGTTGTAAATTCAAAGTAACTAAAATACAATGCCAAAAAAATAAATATATATAAAATAAACAAAGTTCTGCGATGAGGTGGCGACTTGTCCAAGGTGTCCGCCTTACGCCCGATTGTAGCTGAGATAGGCACCAGCGCCCCCTGCGGCCCCAAAGGGAATAAGCGGTAGGAAATGGATGGATGGAAATAAACAAAGTGCAAAGCCATAGGCTCACTCAATCCCAGTAAATCACTTAAATTTGGAACACAGCATCATCGTTTTCACAGCTTTTTGGTTGTTAGAGGTAGAGTGTTTTAATGTAAATAAATAAATAGGTTGTACTTGTATAGCGCTTTTCTGCCTTCAATGTACTCAAAGCACTTTGACACTACTTCCACATTTACCCATTCACACACACATTCACACACTGATGGGGGGAGCTGCCATGCAAGGCGCCAACCAGAACCCATCAGAAGCAAGGGTGAAGCGGACATGACGAGGTTGGCACTGGGTGGGGATTGAACCAGAGACCCTCGGGTTGCGCACGGCCACTGTACCACTGCGCCACACCGTCCCTATGTATGTAGAATTCTAAATCTTTTTTAAAGGCACAAAAAACAGGTTGGGAATTGAGAATCTTACATTTATGAATATAAAACTTAGCCAATAGTATAATGAGGTTGCAAAGGAAAAATTCATTTTCATTTTTTTTTTCAATACAGTGTAAAACCAAATATATAGTGAAGAGAATTACATTTATATAGCGCTTTTCTCTGGTGACTCAAAGCGCTTTTACATAGTGAGACCCAATATCTAAGTTACATTTAAACCAGTGTGGGTGGCACTGGGAGCAGGTGGGTAAAGTGTCTTGCCCAGGGACACACAGCAGTGACTAGGATGGCGGAAGTGGGGATCAAACCTGGGACCCTCAAGTTGCTGGCACGGCCACTCTACCAACCGAGCTCTACCGCCCCAATAAAAACAGTTGACACACACTTCTGACATGGCTGGCAGTAGTTTGCCACAAGTAGGTGTATGTGTTGTTGGGGACAAATACACATAATCATAAATGATCGTATTTCTGAGATTTAGTGTCTGTTCATCACCTGAGAAATATATCATTTAATATATATTATTGTTTTAGTTGCTTAGGAGATATTTCTGGCTCTGAATTTGTTCATTGCTATTTTTATGTTTTTGTGCATTACTTGTTGCCGTCATCATTAAACGAACAGGTTACTCATCAGTTACTCAGTACTTGAGTAGTTTTTTCACAACATACTTTTTACTTTTACTCAAGTAAATATTTGGGTGACTACTCCTTACTTTTACTTGAGTAATAAATCTCTAAAGTAACAGTACTCTTACTTGAGTACAATTTCTGTTAGGGCCCCAACTTAGCCAGGGGTGGCCTAAATCACAAACTAGATCCCACTTTCAAGCTTTTTGGACTTGATCTTGCTCTGCAGCAGTCATTTTAACACCAAACAAACGTATTTGTCATTCTCCCTAAACAAGAAAGTAGCCAAAAAGAAGTATGACCATCAACATTTTTATGCCTTTGCGGAGGTTTGTGCTTTACAAAGTGACATTCTGCTATCAATGGTAGGAAATGGTCATTTGAGTATTGCTAATATAAATATGATACACTGTCCACATGTGAACTGGTATTTTACCACACATAAAGCTGTAATTTAAGGGGCGGCATGGCGTAGTGGGTAGAGCGGCCGTGCCAGAAACCTGAGGGTTGCAGGTTTGCTTCCCACCTATTGACATCCAAATCGCTGCCGTTGTGTCCTTTGGCAGGACACTTCACCCTTGCCCCCGGTGCCGCTCACACTGGTGAATGAATGATGAATGAATGATTGGTGGTGGTCGGAGGGGCCGTAGGCGCAAACTGGCAGCCACGCTTCCGTCAGTCTACCCCAGGGCAGCTGTGGCTACAGATGTAGCTTACCACCACCAGGTGTGAATGAATGATGGGTTCCCACTTCTCTGTGAGCGCTTGGAGTATCTAACAATAGAAAAGCGCGATATAAATCCAATCCATTATTATTATTATTATTTAATAGGGGTAAAATATCTTCATCAGGCGACTCTTTCCTTGCGTCCATTCCTTCCAGCTCAATGGAGGCTTAATGTGAGTGTGGAAGAGTGGAAAATTTAATTAGGCTGCCAAGGGGCGTTTGTGTCACTTGGCACGAGCCACCCCCCACGTGCCCACGCCCACGCCCCCACCTACAACCACCACCACCACCACCGTCGGCCCTCCCCCGACTCTCCTCCTCATCCTCATCCTTTTGCCCCTGACTCACGTTTTGCATTTTATAAAATCTCATTTGCAAACTTGTTTGTATATTTTCATACCCCTAACGCTTTAGGGTATGACCCAAGGGGTCATGGGAGCAGTAAGAGGTCAACAATGTGGTGGAAAAGTGTGGCATCTTCTATTGTTATTTGTGTTATTTTCTATTTGGCATGGCTGCCCTCTAAAAGGACCCATAACATCCAGATGACATAAATTTGACTAACAAGTTCCCTTCATGTGTTTTTGTCTCAACTCACCACAGAACTTTCCTTCAGAAGGTTTTATCTTTGTCCATGTGATGTCAGATGAAAGAAAAATTGAGCTGTTTGGCCACAATACCCAGCAATATGTTTGGAGGAGAAAAGGAGAGGCCTTTAATCCCAGGACCACCAGACCTACCGTCAAGCATGGTGGTGGTAGCATTATGCTCTGGGCCTGTTTTGCTGCCAATGGAACAAGGGCTTTACAGAGAGAACTGTGACAATGAAATTGTCAGTGTCTGTGTGTTCATTCTTGCACCTGTGTCTTTTCCAACCTTGTAGAAATGCCGAAAATGGGAATTTCTCTTAAAGGCAAATAAAGTATCTATATTCCTTCAACCTTTTCTCAAGCACAACTCAACTCAACGCAAGGTACAATTCTAGCAATAAAACATCAATAGAAGAGGACGCAAAAAAATAAATACTAGCGGGTTACCTTGTTTTTTTTGGAAGTATTCGAGCGCCGGTGTCCACGTCGGAACTTGTGTCCTTTGTTGCGAGCATGAAACGGACCTAAACTTCCATGTTTATGATACAAACACTATTAAGCTCCATAATGTAACCACGAGTTTGTCCAAGAAGGAACCGCAAAAAGTAGTGAAAACTTGTACAACACAAAGTATTTAATAATTTTCCGCAGGTTCTGACTCTGATTCGGCTAATGTCTTCAGATTCTGTGCGAAAAAAATGTGATTTGGGATGAACACATAAGAATCAAATGTATTGCACGCGAGCCTGCATTCGCTCCAATGACGTCTCACGGTGATCGAAGAAAAAAATGTCTTGTATTATCAGGAGAAGGTCTTGCCATGGCTTTGGATCTAAGATTTGTGACCTTTTCTTTGTGCATTTCTGCTGCTATTTGCCTGCTTGTGGCTCAACAGTAACAAGACACCATTACGTTTCCCTACGCTACGGAATGGCCCGAGGGTCAAAAGGGAGTCGGGACCATACTTGCCAACCTTCCTGATTTTCCAGCAAGAGTCCCTAATTTCAGTGCCCCTCCTGAAATTCTCCTAGGGCCAGCATTAACACGAATTTCTCCCGATTTCCACCCGGACAACAATATTGCTACACCATCTTTCACTGGGCGCCGTTTCGGGGTGGACGATAGTACGTTTACTCCTCGAAGTCAAGAGCGGCAATCAGAACAGAAGACAAAGAAGAGGCAGAAGACGAGATATTGTGTCTCCGACATGGCGAGTAAGGAGAGGAATTGTGATGTGTTTGTTGGGGGTAACACCCTTCACTTAACCCAGCAATGGGTCTACTAATGACCAGGTCGCTGAGCCGTGACAATCTGGTTCAGGGGTCGGGAACGGTTTTGGCTGAGAGAGCCATGAAAGCCAATTATTTCAAAATGTATTTCCGTGGGAGCCATATAATATTTTTTAACACTGAATACAACTAAATGCATGCATTTTTAAGACCAACATTTTACAACAACAGTATAATAAGTCTCTTATTCTTTTTAATAAAATTGTTATTCTAAAGCTAACCAATAATAACTATAATACTTCTTACCATTAAAAAAAAAGAAAAAAAAGCTGAATTTCCCCCAGGGATCAATAAAGTACTTTCTATTCAATTCTAATCTAATGCGACTTCTTTAACATGTGCAATAGAAAATGGATGGTTGGATTAAAATGCATGAAAATGTTTTATAATTTGAATGTTTTTTTAAACACTGTGATTACCAGCGGAATTATTCATCACTTATCGTGTTAAGCAAAGTCAACTAAGATTTATGAGAGCCAGATACAGTAATCAAAAGAGCCACAGGTTCCGTACCCCCGATCTGGTTGCTTTATTATTAGTTTTGCTGGACACAACCAGACTTCTACTGCACTCATTACAGCTCGCTCTCCTTTACTCACTAACTCACGGACGTCACTCACCCATTGCCATTCTCGTACACACACACACACACACACACACTACTCTGATAACACAATGCAATGTAAGCCTTTTTTTGTTTTTATTTATTGAGCATATATTTGCATAGATTGATGGCTAATCAATGCAATGTATGCCGTTTGTGTTTCATTGAATTTTTTCATCCATCCTCCATTTTCTACCGCTTATTCCCTTTAGGGTATCAGGGGGTGCGGGAGCCTATCTCAGCTGCATTCGGGCGGAAGGCGGGGTACACCCTGGACAAGTCGCCACCTCATCACAGGGCCAACACAGATAGACAGACAACATTCACACTCACATTCACACACTAGGGACCATTTAGTGTTGCCAATCAACCTATCCCCAGGTGCATGTCTTTGGAGGTGTGAGTAAACGTGGGAACCCACGCAGTCACGGGGAGAACATGCAAACTCCACATAGAAAGATCCTGAGCACGGGGTTTAACCCAGGACTACTCAGGACCTTCATATTGTGAGGCAGACGCACTAACCCCTCTTCTCCACCGTGCTGCCCCATTAAATTTTTTGTTATTATTTATTGAACTATCACCACCATTTGCACGGCCACTAGAGATGCACGGATAGGCAATTATATCATCGGCAACCGCATCACCAAAGTCGTCATCCACCCGCCGTCCACCCGAACCAACATTTTATCAGAACCGTAACCGCCCGCCACCCGCCCGTTGAAATACATCAGAAGTCGGCCACCTTTACCACTCAAAGAGCTATTTAAACCTGTTTCACAGAGTAATGAAGACAATGGGAGCCGTTAACGCTCTTGCGATTATCCAATGGTGTTCATCCTGATGACAAGAATAAGGGTGTGCTGTGAAGCTATTGCCTTTGACACCTTCAACAACATGTACAAGCTGTTTGCCAGTCCAGCAACATGTTGTGAGCAGCTTCCGCAATCACACATACAAGATTGAAAGGCATACTGGGTGACACAGAGTAAACTGATGGTTGAGATATAAACAATTTTAACACTCTTACTAATATGCGCCACGCTGTGAAGCCACACCAAACAAGAATGACAAACACATTTCGGGAGAACATCCTCACAGTAACACAACATAAATGCAACACAACAAATACCCAGAATCCTTTGCATCTGTGATACATCCTGAATATATTTTACACCCCCGGTCCCCCAACCCCACCCACCTAACCGTTGCACGGCGGGGGGGTGGGGGGGGGGGGGGCATGGCGGGGTTTGCTGCTAGCAGGGTGTATAAAATAGTCAGGATGTGTCATGGATACAAAGGATTCTGGGTATTTGTTGTGTTGCGTTTATGTTGTGTTACTGGGAGGATGTTCTCCCGAAATGTGTTTGTCAATCTTGTATTGTGTGGCTTCACAGCGTGGCGCATATTACTAAGAATGTTAAAATTGTTTATATCACTACCATTAGTGTACTCTGTGTCACCCAGTATGCCTTGCAGTCGTGTGCGTGTGTCTGCGGAAGCCACACACAACATGTTGCTAGACTGACAAGCAGATCGTACATGTTGTAGAAGGCAACAAAGCCACTGGCGTTATAGCACGCCTTAATACTTATTGACTGGGTGACTACCGGCAGTCATTCTAGAAAAAATTAGCGTCTCCTATTGTCTTCTTCGCTTTGTGGCATGGGTTCTAAATGGCTCTTTGAATGGTAAAGGATACCGATCCCAGAACCATGCATATCAAATATTTCCGAACGGTTCAACCGCCACCCGCCCGAACCTAATTAAAATCCATTTATTCGTCATGTCACCCGCCCGACCCGCAGTTTATCCGGGGACTCCGCGGATGAGACCGCAAACCGCGCATCTCTAACGGCCACTGTGGACAGGTATTTAAATTGTTATTTTACTTTGTTACTGTGGCCTGTTATTTCGCTTGTCAAATTAATGAACACCATGAAATTCATCCATCCATCCATTTTCTACCGTTTGTCCCTTTTGGGGTCGCGGGGGGTGCTCGAGCCTATCTCAGCTGCATTCGGGCGGAAGGCAGCGTACACCCTGGAAAAGTCGCCACCTCATCACAGGGCCAACACAGATAGACAACATTCACACACTAGGGCCAATTTAGTGTTGCCAATCAACCTTTTTGGAAGTGCGAGGAAGCCGGAGTACCTGGAGTGAACCAACACAGTCACGAGGAGAACATACAAACGCCACACATGGGAAAACAAATGTATCTGTTCCAGACATCTACAAATACAGTATAAGCACAGGACACATTCTATAGAAAAGTACTCAGAAAGTATATATAAAACTTTGCCAGGCAGTAGCTCCCAATCGTAAAGAATCTGAAAAAGAAAATCCAGACAGTGATCCAGTTAAGCCACCAAAATCTAATCATTTTTTAAAATCCATTTCTGACATTTTCTGAAAATTTTAAAAATAACTCATATCTTTTTGAGTTATATTGTATTTCATTATTATTTTGTGTGTGTATAATTATATTTATATGTATTTATATGACACCCCCCCCCCACTAAATATCTTCCTGATTCTGATGTTTCAAGGTTGGCAAGTATAGTCAGGACGCATGCGCGTTAAAAAAGTTAGCGCCGTTAAAGGAATGTATAGTTCACAACTCATTATCGCGTTAACTTTGACAACCTTACTAATTAGTCTAAGGCAGAGGTGTCAAACTCATTTTAGATCGGGGGCCACATGGAGAAAGATCTACTCCCAAGTGGGCCGGACTGGTAAAATCATGGCACGATAACTTAAAAATAAAGACAACTTCAGATTGTTTTCTTTGTTTACAAATAGAACAAGCACTTTCTGAAAAGGTACACATCATAACGTTGTTGGGGGTTTTTTACACTTACTTATTGCTGTTAATAGTATTCTATCTTTATTTGTCGTTATCTATATTTTCCGAATAAATGATGTGGTAATGTTCATCAGTCAACTAATTGGTGTTAATTTTCAATCTATCAAGTTAAAAAAGATATATCAAAATTAAATTACCGGATGTTATTTATGTAGTTTGATCATTTCCTCGACTGATGTACTAATATCATGTGGTTTATGTTGTACATACGTAGCATCATCTAAAAAGATACAAATAATTGCTATTGCGACATTTAGTGGACACATTTAGAACAGCAGTTTCTTTCATTGCAAAAAATTCTGGTTAATTTTAATACTTTGCAAACTCATCCCACGGGCTGGATGAAACCTGTTTGTGGGCCATATGTTTGACTCCCCTGGTCTAAGGTAATGGGTCTAAGTCAGGCCCTGCGAGGAGGTGGTGACTTGTCCAGGTGTACCCTACCTTCTGCCCAAGTGCTGCAGGGATAGGCTCCAGCCCCCCGATAGGGACAAGCGGAGGGTTGGAATGGTTGTAAGTCTATATGGTGTTTGAATGTTAGTCAAAATCATTATAAGTTAGATCTTATCAATAATATCTGTCTTTTTTAAGGGTTTAAAAAGTAGATATCCATTAAAGGGGAACATTATCACAATTTCAGAAGGGTTAAAACCAATAAAAATCAGTTCCCAGTGGCTTATTTTATTTTTCTAAGTTGTTTTCAAAATTTTACCCATCATGGAATATCCCAAAAAAAGGCTTTAAAGTGCCTGATTTTCGCTATCTTTAAATCCATCGTCCATTTTCCTGTGACGTCATTAAGTGATGCCAACATGGCGGATTGCACAGCAAGATATAGTGACGTTAGCTCGGATTCAGACTCGGATTTCAGCGGCTTAAGCGATTATACAGATTACGCATGTATTGAAACGGATGGTTGGAGTATGGAGGCAGATAGCGAAAACGAAATTGAAGAAGAAACTGATGCTATTGGGCGAATAGCTATTGACGCTATTCGGCGATCGCCTTCGATTGAGTGTCGCAGGATGTCCATACATCTCTGTGCCATTTTTGCCTTAGCATCGCCGGTAAAATGTGCAGACCAAACGATCGGGATTTTCGCATCTTGTGACAGTGGAGCAACTTATATCCGTCGATTGGTAAGTGTTTGTTTGGCATCAAATGTGGGTGGAGGGAAAGGCTGGATGCAAATATAGCTGTACATACAGCTAGCCTAAATAGCATGCACATTCTACGTAAATCAACTTGAATCCGTCCCCGATCGTGTTGTTACACCCTCCGACAACACACTGACAAGGCATGATGTCTCCAAGGTAGGGAAAACAGTCGAAAAAACGGAAAATAACAGAGCTGATTAGACTCAATGTCTAATGTGTTTGAGAAAATGGCGGACTGACTACCTAGGTGACGGCACGTTGTGACGTCATCGCTCTGAGAGCGAATAATAGAAAGGCGTTTAATTCGCCAAAATTCACCCATTTAGAGTTCGGAAATCAGTTAAAAAAATATATGGTCTTTTTTCTGCAACATCAAGGCATATATTGACGCCTACATAGGTCTGGTGATAATGTTCCCCTTTAAACGCTGGGGTCACATGGACTCAGCACTTCATCTCTGATCAAAAGTTCCCCCAACTCATCAGCAAACTTCCAACGTGAGGAAATGTTTTATTCGGAACGCAAGGGCCGGGTGGCTGCGGGGTGTTGGTGGAGAGATGAAAGAGTGTTGTCACATTACATGTACCTGTCTGTGCGCGTCTTTACTTGTGGCTGTCATCCCACCTGACAGGTCTATCAGCGTCCACGGCTGATCAGAACACATCCTTCAGTCTGACAGGCTGAACTGACAGTACAGCCATCCGGACTGACAGCTTCTCAGGTAGCGGGAGAAGAAGAAGGGAGGAGGGGAGTGGGTGATGGAGGGCTGGGAGGGGACCAGTCTAAATGAGTGAGAAAACACAGACACACACAAACACACACACACGCACACACACACACACACACACACACACACACACACACACACACACACACACACACACACACACACACACACACACACACTAAGAAGAAAACCGGTACATGAAAGTCGGTACATCACCTTAGGGGCTGTTCATACACTGGTAACTCCTTTTTTGTTGCTTATCCGTACCAAGAGTTCCATTGTACACAATCGCATGAAAACTGAAGCATTGTTTCTCGCATACGAAAGAATGCAAACATAACCAATTTGTTACAGACACCCCAAAGAAATGAACACAAAACACATTTTTCATGTTGAAAACAATGCAAAATATAAAAATACATGACAAATATGATAGATAAAATTACATTTAACAAAACTGGCGGCGAACTGGTGAGAGCCACAATGACATCGCCTCCGTAGTTTGGTATGAGTTCTTTCCTGGACTCAATAATCTTACCCCCATTTTAGCATCTCTTCACTAGCTCTCAGTTCATTTTAGAATTTATTTTAAAATGTTTTTAAATCTCATAACAGATTGGCGCCACAAAATATCAGACCTTTTAAAAGCCTACACCCCCACAAGGCCTCTGAGGTTAGTTGATTAATTTATTTTTGTCGTCTCAAAGACACGATTAAAAGCCAGGAGGGATCGAGCATTTTTTGCTGTGGCTACAAATCTTTGGAACGATATCCCTCTTGCTATTCGGACGGCTCACCCTTTTTAGTGACTTTTAAATCTTGTCTTAAAAAATACAGTGGGGCAAAAAAGTATTTAGTCAGCCACGGATTGTGCAAGTTCTCCCACTTAAAATGATGACAGAGGTCTGTAATTTTCATCATAGGTACACTTCAACTGTGAGAGACAGAATGTGAAAAAAAATCGAGGAATTCACATAGTAGGAATTTTAAAGAATTTATTTGTAAATTATGGTGTAAAATAAGTATTTGGTCACTTCAAACAAGGAAGATCTCTTGCTCTCACAGACCTGTAACTTCTTCTTTAAGAAGCTCTTCTGTCCTCCACTCGTTACCTGTATTAATGGCACTTGTTTGAACTTGTTATCTGTATAAAAGACACCTGTCCACAGCCTCAAACAGTCAGACTCCAAACTCCACTATGGCCAAGACCAAAGAGCTGTTGAAGGACACCAGGAAAAGAATTGTAGACCTGCACCAGACTGGGAAGAGTGAATCTACAATAGGCAAGCAGCTTGGTGTGAAAAAATCAACTGTGGGAGAAATTATCAGAAAATGGAAGACATACAAGACCACTGATAATCTACCTCAATCTGGGGCTCCATGCAAGATCTCATCCCGTTGGGTCAAAATGATCATGAGAACGGTGAGCAAAAATCCCAAAACCACACGGGGGGACCTGGTGAATGACCTGCAGAGAGCTGGGACCAAATTAACAAAAGTTACCATCAGTAACACACTACGCCGATAGGGAACCAAATCCTGCAGTGCCAGACGTGTCCCCCTGCTTAAGCCCGTGCATGTCCAGGCCCGTCCGAAGTTTGCCAGAGAGCACATGGATGATACAACAGAGGGTTGGGATAATGTCATGCAGTCAGATGAAACCAAAATAGAACTTTTTGGTACAAACTCAACTCGTGGTGTTGGAGGAAGAAGAATACTGAGTTGCATCCCAAGAACACCATACCAACTGTGAAGCATGGGGGTGGAAACATTATGCTTTGGGGCTGTTTTTCTGCTAAGGGGACAGGACGATTGATCCGTGTTAAGGAAAGAATGAATGGGGCCATGTATCGTGAGATTTTGAGCCAAAACCTCCTTCCATCAGTGAGAGCTTTGAATGGTTTACCAAATACTTATTTTCGACCATAATTTACAAATAAATTCTTTAAAATTCCTACAATGTGAATTCCTTAATTTTTTTTTCACATTCTGTCTCTCACAGTTGAAGTGTACCAATGATGAAAATTACAGACCTCTGTCATCATTTTAAGTGGGAGAACTTGCACAATCCGTGGCTGACTAAATACTTTTTTGCCCCAATGTATCTTCACTTCTTGGCTTTCACACCAGCATGAGAGTTCTATGACTTTAGTCTATTTTATTTTCATGTATTTTTTATTTTTATTTTTAGTCAAATGTTTTTTACAATTGACTCTCCTTAGTTTTATCCTGCTTATAAATGTGGCACTTTGTGAAACTTGTATTGTTTTTTGAAATGTGCTATATAAATAAAGTGGATTGGATTGGAACAACAGCTTTCATTAAGGTAGAACTATCTAACAGTATCTAACATCCTTTACGATTTGCATGATTTTCTAACTCTCCACTTGTTTATTAATATGCCGAAATGTAGCATACTAAAACCATTTTGGCATCAGTAAAACATCAATTTAAAAACTGTACCAAAGCTTCAATCAAAACCGGGATTCAAACCCAAGATCTTCTGCTTTGCAAAGGGGTAAAAATTGTAAGTGAAGCCCCTTGTCATTCAATAATTTACATTTTAATGCGCTTATTCACTCAAAACGGGTCCCCTTAATGATCGCGAAGCCCTAATACGCAGAGCGTGTGTTCTCCATTTAGGGCGTTGCAGCCCCTGACTGACACGACAACTTATTATAACGACGGCGTTTCACAATAATTTCATTCATATGAAAACATTAGTTATATCAGTATAAATTCCTGTTAATGTTATGTTGACGGCGCATTAATTTTTGATTGCATGATCTTTAAAGCAAAAGTGGATTTCATTGCGTTAGGTCGGAGTGACCAAAGAGTGTATATTATGAGAGGATGATCAACCGCATGGTGTTGTACAGCGCACACAATGTCCTACAAAAAGTATATTTGCAGTCAGTTATATCATTTTCTTTTGTCAATACAGAGGACATGACCTCGGTTTCCTCAATGGTAGTTACAGCTATGCCCCAAGGATTTATATAGTATGCCTACTGTATACAGCGGTGTTTTTCAACCCCTGTACCGAGTGTGTGCCGTGAAATACAATTTGGTGTGATGTGGGAGATTACGTAATTTCACCTAATTGGGTCAAAATATTTTGTGCAAACCAGTAATTATAATCCGCAAATAATGTGCCGTTTTTGGAATGTCTGTGCTGTCTAGAGATCGGCAGAGTAACCGTGTAATACTCTTCCATATCAGTAGGTGGCAGCAGGTAGTTAATTGCATGGTAGATGTTGGGTATATGGTTTGTCGTGATCACAATACGCAGACAACAGCTGGAGGCAGCATGTAGGTAAAAAGGTATATAACTTTGTAACCAAAAATAAAGAAAAAGTGAGTGCCGCTAGGAAAAGGCATTGAAACAAAACCAAACTAAATCTGAACTGGCTGCAAAGTAAACAAAAACATAATTCTGGACGACAGCAAAGACTTACAGCGCGTGGGGCAGACAGCGTCCACAAAGTACATCCGTACAGGACATGACAATCAACAATGTCCCCACAAAGAACGATTGTGTCAGCACAACTTAAATAGTCTTGATTGCCAAAACAAAGCAGGTGCGGGGAATAACGTTCAAGGAAGACATGTAGCTGCTACAGGAAAATACCAACAAAACAGGAAAAGCCACCAAAATAGGAGCGCAAGACAAGAACTAAAACACGACACAGGAAAACGTCAAAAACCTCAAAATAAGTCACGGCGTGATGTGACATGTTGTGACAGTACACCGACTTTGAGACAAGAGCTATAGTGAAGCATGGTTGATTATGTTTGAAGTCCTATCTAACAATTGCGAAAATGACTTTTTATTGTCAATATCGACTAAGTTTAATTTTTCAATTATTTCTGCAAGTTGTGTGCCTCGGGATTTTTTCAATGAATATAATGTGCCTTGGCTCAGAAAAGGTTGAAAAACACTGGTAAATAGAATGGCCCTGACTTGGTGTGTAACCTCTTGAGAATCAGCGTCCAATGCATTGGACATTTACGGTTTGCATAGCAGGGCTTTTTTTCCCCGAAAGAAAAAAACGTGGCTAAAGAAACAAACTAAAAACAAATGTCCACCTGAAAGAAAAGTGGTCCTAAGAGGGATATATCTGTATTGGAAATAAAATGGTGGACAGTATCGGCATATCGGATATTAGTAAGAATGCCATTATCGAGCATCTATCACAGGGTTAGGGAACCTAGGGCTCTAGAGCCAGGTGTGGGTCTTTTGATGACTGCATCTGGCTCTCAGGTAAATCTTAGCTGACATTGCTTAACACGATAAGTAATTAATAATTCCGCGGGAAATCACAGTGTTAAAAATAACATTCACATTATAAAACATTCTTATGCATTTTAATCCAAACATCCATTTTCCATCGCACCTGTTCAAGATGTCGTATTTATGGTAAGAAGTATTGTATTTATTATTGGTTAACTTTAGAATACCAATGTTATTAAAAAGAATAGGATAATTATTATACTCTAAAAATATTGGTTTTACTTAAAAATGCACGCATTTAGTTGTATTCAGTGTTAAAAAATATGATATGGCTCTCACGGAAATACATTTTGAAATATTTGTCCTGTATGGCTCTCTCAGCCATAATATTAAATCTATAATATTAAATGGCAAAAAAAAAAATACTGATCCAAAAACAATCACCCATCATCAGCACATTTTAAAGCTGTTTTTTATATACTGATTGGCTCCTAATGATGATTGTCTTTACACTGCGTCCCAAGCTAGCAGATTTACAAATTCTGTTTTTTCTGACAATCAAGCACATTAAAGCGAGCCAAATGCAGAGAAAAACACCTGCAGGACGTGCTTAAGTTAACCCATAAAACGCTTAAAAGCAAGTGTTTGTGATCACTCCCTCAGGGGAAGATGGAAAGGGAAGCAACACACACCCACTTGGCCCTTTTCCTGGGTTTCACAAAAATGGGGTCTTTATAATGCATATTGTTCGAAACCATGGCCAAGGAGCACATCGAGTCTGCCTCGTCTACACCAGGACTGAACAGCAGAAGGTGCAGGAGTGAAGAGTCAGTTAAGCCACGCTTTTCATGTATGAGACCTAATTAGCTATTAACCATCAGGGCTAAGCTAGATTCAGTTATTATCTGTAGGCGAGATGGTGTGTGTGTGTGTGTGTGTGTGTGTGTGTGTGTGTGTGTGTGTGTGTGTGTGTGGCTTTGATTTGAGAGTGCATTAGACTTCCTGTGCTACTTTAGTTTGATTAAAAAGAAGAGTGAGGGACCCAAGCAGTAATACTCTCACTTTCATGACATCTCTGGGCCATTTTTTTTTTCATATTCTCAGATCAAACAGACAGTAACAAAAGACCCCAATCCACCCCCCCCCCCTTCACTCCACTCTCCTCCTCCTGCTCTCTCTTCCCAAAATTAGTTAAGCCTCTCAGCTCCATCATCCTCAACATGGCTTGCGTCAACAACCCTACACTGCATGGCGAATGCTGCATAGCCTCGGAAATCTTCCCCTCCTTTCCCTCTCTCACGCACAGTACATAAAAAATGAGGAGGGGGGGGGGCACACACCACAAAATTCCCCATATGTCAGTCTGAATTTGTACATGTAGACAAAACAAAGTACCCCACAGTCACTGGAGTTTGCAATTTCAGCCTCCTCTTTCACGGGGGCCGGCCTTTGTCTTTTCTCATGAAATCCAAGTCAGAAAGAGAAATTAAACAACAGATTTAGGCGATGCTGACAGCTCGGAGAGGGCTGCGGACGTGGTGACGGGGACCCACAAAGTAAATAATCTAGACGAAGTCGACATATTCAGGCCTGTTGGACGCTCCCTGTTTCCCTCTGATTACCTCCTTCGCTGCTGCTTACCGTCCAACCTTCTTAAGGTGAATCTGGATGTATTTGTATTTTTTTCCCCACAAACATTGCATTAGTCCCTGTTTACTTCACTGCATCAGTGCAAAGAAGTTTGAGGTAACTACAGCGAGTGGACGTTCAGAAGCATCAATGATTACATTTTGTAGGTTCAAAAATGCAAAAAAACCCCCACATTTTTACCAGTGCTGTCAAACACTCTTTTAAAGGCCTACTGAAATGAAATTTTCTTATTTAAACGGGGATAGCAGGTCCATTCTATGTGTCATACTTGATCATTTCGCGATATTGCCATATTTCTGCTGAAAAGGATTTAGTAGAGAACATCGACGATAAAGTTCGCAACTTTTGGACACTAATAGAAAAGCCCTGCCTTTACCGGAAGTATGTGCGCGTGACGTCACGAGTTGCAGGGCTCCACACATATTCACATTGTTTATAATGGGAGCCACCAGCAGTAAGAGCAATTCGGACCGAGAAAGCGACAATTTCCCCATTAATTTGAGCGAGGATTAAAGATTTGTGAATTGGGATATTGATATTGAAGAACTAAAAAAAAAAAAAAAAAAAAAGCGACGGCCCGGGGAGTGTGATCGTTTAAGATGTAATTACACACATTCACTAGGGTAATTCTGGAAGATCCCTTATCTGCTTATTGTTTTAATAGTGTTTTAGTGAGATTGTAAAGATTGTAAAAGATTGTAAAGACATACCTCGAGGTCGGATGGCTGCGGTGAACACGAAGTGTCTCAGAGAGAAGCCAAACTCACAGCTGCCGCTGCTGCAGGACGACGAATAATCCAATGATGTCTCCGGTAAGATATATATCACAATTTCCCCATCCAAAAACATGCTGGTTGACGTAGAGAAAACATGTTCGCTTGACCGCTCCGCTTCACAACAAACAAAGAAACACCGGCTGTGTCTCGGTGCTAAAGACAGCTGCAATCCACCGCTTTCCACCAACAGCATTGTTTTTTATAGTCTCCATTATTAAATAAACAAATTGCAAAAGATTCAGCAACACAGATGTACAAAATACTGTGTAATTATGCGATTAAAGCAGACAACTTTTAGCCGCGAGTGGTGCAGCTGCTAATATTTCCCTACAGTCCGTGACGTCACGCGTACGCGTCATCATTCCGCGACGTTTTCAACAAGAAACTCGCGGGAAATTTAAAATTGCAATTTAGTAAACTAAAAAGGCCGTATTGGCATGTGTTGCAATGTTAATATTTCATCATTGATATATAAACTATCAGACTGCGTGCTCGGTAGTAGTGGGTTTCAGTAGGCCTTTAAATCACTTTTATTAAGATTAATTTGGGGTTTGGATTAATCAAGATTAATCACAGGTTGTTAGTCGCTTGCCTAACATGAACTCAACCCCAGTATTTTGACACAAATGCGATTTTATGGAGAATACCAGCCAGGAACATTTCTCAAAATGTTTTACTTGAATGCATGTCATGTATTCGTTCAAAACATGGCAACAAAGTCCTGTCAGGATGCATTTCAAGTAAAATTTGCCGGTGAGCACACAAGTCGCAGTCTCCTCACTTTTTGACCGGATCACTGACCGTATGCAAGCCTGGTTGTCTTTCAGGTAACCAGCTATCCATTTTCCTACCGCTTGTCCCTTTTGGGGCAGCATGGGGTGCTGCAGCCTATCTCGGCTGTATTCGGGCGGAAGGCGCGGTACACCCTGTACAAGTCACCACCTCATCACAGGGCCAACACAGATAGACAGACAACATTCACACACAAGGTTCAATTTAGTGTTGTCAATCCACCTATCCCCAGTTGCATGTTTTTGCTAAACGGTCAAAATAAAGTGTGTAATTTATCTGCGTGTATGGGCCATTCTACCGAAGTGGTTTAATTGGCTTCCATGTTTTTTCCTGTAGTAGTGACTTCATTGTTCATTTTAAAGAATCCGGTCAACTTCCTTTTTTTTCCACTTGATCAAACTTCCCGTGATATTGAGGGCCTGTGTGCGTTTATACTGGAGTCTGATAAAGATCACGTTACTTATAATTTAAAACTAGAGATGTCTGATAATACCGGACCGCCGATATTATCGGCCGATAAATGGTTTAAAATGTAATATCCGAAATTATCGGTATCCGTTTCAGAAAGTAAAATTTATGAGTTTTTAAAACTTAGCTGTACAGAGTGGTACACGGATGTAGGGAGAAGTACAGAGCGCCAACTTACGTTAAAGGCACCGCCTCTGCGTGCCGGCACAACCACAAAATATCTCCGGCTTTTCAAATACACATAAGTGAATGCAATGCATACTTGGTCAACAGCCATACAGGTCACAATTAGGGTGGCCGTATAAAGAACTTTAACATGGGTCAAATGCAGAGGACAAATTTCGCCACACCTAGTGTGTGTGTGACAATCATTGGTACTTTAACTTGAACTTTAACACTGTTACAAATATGCGCCACACTATGAACCCACACCAAACAAGAATGACAAACACATTTCGGGAGAACATCCGCACCGTAACACAACATAAACAGAACAGAACAAATACCCAGAACCCCTTGCAGCACTAACTCTCCCGTGGCGCTACAATACACCCCCCTTCCTCCACACACACACCTCAACCTCTTCATGCTCTCTCAGGGAGAGCATGAACCAAATTCCAAGCTGCTGTTTTGAGGCATGTTAAAAAACAATAATGCACTTCGTGACTTCAATCATAAATATGGCAGTGCCATGTTGGCCTTTTTTTTTTCCATAACTTGAGTAGATTTATTTTGGAAGACCTTGTTACATTGTTTAATGCAGGGGTCTCAAACACTCGGCCCGCGAGACGTTATTTGGCGGCCCGCACCTTAATATGAAAAAATTATGTTGGTGCGGCCCGCAAGCTTTATATGAATGGCGCTGTACATCGTCATACTTGTATTCCCACAATGTTTCCAGGAGACTCTCAATTTTCAGTGCCCCCCCCAAGGGGTACTCATTCTCTCGAAAATATCACCCTAAAAACAATATTAATAGGGCCTCGTGGAGGCGCTGCCTTTAGCGTCCTCTACAACCTGTGCAAACAGTGTGCCAGCCCAGCCACAACTCTTCCGGGCTACAATATATACACCCCCCCACCCGCACCCTATTGTAGCCCGGAAGAGTTAGGGCTGCATTGGATTCTGGGTATTTGTTCTGTTGTGTTACGGTGCAGATGTTCTCCCAAAATGTGTTTGTCAATCTTGTTTGGTGTGGCACATATTTGTAACAGTGATAAAGTTGTGTATATGGCCACCCTCAGTGTGACCTGTATGGCTGTTGATCAAGTATGTCTTGCAGTCACCACTTTGGGTCTGCAGAAGCCTCATTCAAAATGTGACTGTTTGTATGGTGGAAATGTGGATGAAATGGTAGGTCGTAGAGGACGCTAAAGGCAGTGCCATCACGGCACGCCCTTAATGTTGTTGTCCAGGTGAAAACAGGGAGAATGATTGCCCTGGGAGATTAATGGGAGGGGCACTAATATTCGGGTGTTACGCAAAAAGATCGCTAGAGTTGGCAAGTATGTTGCTATGGCGAGAAAGCCATTTAAAGAAGGTGAATTCATTAAAAAGTGCATGTTAGATTTTTTAAAGAAA
Source organism: Nerophis ophidion (assembly GCF_033978795.1). Classification (NCBI taxonomy): domain Eukaryota; kingdom Metazoa; phylum Chordata; class Actinopteri; order Syngnathiformes; family Syngnathidae; genus Nerophis; species Nerophis ophidion. The sequence goes on from NC_084613.1 coordinate 57,543,055, forward strand.
TCTTTCCTTTTGGCCCAGCCTCACCCAGTTTTTGCATCCAGTGGCCCCCAGGTAAATTGAGTTTGAGACGCCTGGTTTAATGCATCCAGCGGAGCATCACAACAAAAATAGGCATAATAATGTGTTAATTCCACGACTGTATGTATCGGTATCGGTTGAAATCGGAATCGGTAATTAAGAGTTGGACAATATCGGAATATCGGCAAAAAAGCCATTATCGGACATCTCTATTTAAAACAGCTAGGGGGGCGTGGTTATTTACAGCTGTTGTGTGCGCAGTTGTGCACTGCACTTTCTAAAGTAGATGTTATTGTCCCATATGCATGATTGATTGATTGATTGAAACTTTTATTAGTAGATTGCACAGAACAGTGCATATTCCGTACAATTGACCACTAATTGGTAACACTGCAATAAGTTTTTCAACTTGTTTAAGTCGTGGTACAAATATATACTATCAGCATAATACACTCATCCCATAAATTAATCATCATAGGGAGTGGGATGAGAAGCTTTGGTTGATATCAGTACTTCAGTCATCAACAATTACAACAACAGAGAAATGGACATTGAAACATTGTAGGTGTGACTTAGTAGGATAAGTACAGCGAGCAGAGAACATAGTGAGTTCACATAGCATAAGAACAAGTATATACATTACAAATACAGTCGATTATTTACATTAGGTTATTTACAATCCGGGGAGCTGGGATGTAAATGTAGGAGGATAAAGGGTTGAAGTGGCCTGGAGGTGTTGTGCTGGTGCATGTTCAGTAGATGGCAGTATTGTTCTGTTTAAGAGTGTCACATGCTGTTTACGGCAGACGAACTGCCTTACGGTAGAGTGGTAGACGTAAACGTGACTGCTGCTGTTGTGTGTTGTTACTGCGCTGAAAGGACGTTAATGAAACTGCCTAACAATAAACCCACTAAAGAAATCAAGAACTCGCCCTCGATCATTCTACAGTTATAACGTCATTGAGCAGACATACTCTCAGATACGTCACTCAGGTCCTCATGGAGCTGGAGGGGGCGTGGCCTCCAGCTCCGCCTGAATTTTGGGATAATTTCGGGACAAAATTTGTCCCGGGAGGTTTTCGGTAGAGGCGCTGAATTTCTGGAGTCTCCCGGGAGGGTTGGCAAGTATGTACACAAACATTGTTTCTGCAGAGCCGCTACATAAGCGCACATGAGAATGAAAAGTGAATCATTTTTGTTTTGTTTTTAAATTTTCAACAATGCACACATGTTAGAAGTGCATGAGCAATGTTGCTGTTGTGCTTACATTACAAAAAAAGAATGAAGGTTATGCCAGGTAGAAAACATGTTTAATTAAATCCTTTGTCCTGAAATACTAATTGAGCCTATAAGGCTACCTGCTCAGTGGCCTTGTGGTTAGAGTGTCGGTCCTGAGACTGGGAGGTCATGAGTTCAAACCCAGACCGATTCATGCCAAAAACTATAAAAATGGGACCCATTACCTCCCTGCTTGGCACTTAACATCAAGGGTTGGTATTGGGGGTTAAATCACCAACAGGATTCCTAAGTGTGGCCACCGATGCTGCTCACTGCTCCCCCCTGAACATGGGGATGAATCAACTGCAGAGGACAATTTCACCACACATTTGTGACTATCAGTGGGCCTTGAACTTTTAACTTTAAAGTGTGTTTTATCCGATTACTCGATACATCAAACGAACAAATCGATGACTAAAATAACAGAGCTGACATTCAGCGTTTATTCTTTTTTACAATGTGACTGCAGTGTGAAGAAATGTTTTTGATGGTGACAGTTTGGCACTGGAACAGATTTATGGACTAAACATCTTCCCGAGAGCCGTGCAGTGTCCACAATCTGCAGTGGACATTTGTGTTTTGCATTACAGTGCTACTTTCTTCCCAAGTTTGAAGCGCTGACACAAGTGAACCACAAAAAATAATGTCCAATGTTGGTTTTCTGAAGGTTATCGATCTTAGAAGTTCCACTGTAACCCCAATTTAGAGGTACAGTGGGGCAAAAAAGTATTTAGTCAGCCACCGATTGTGCAAGTTCTCCCACTTAAAATGATGACAGAGGTCTGTAATTTTCATCATAGGTACACTTCAACTGTGAGAGACAGAATGTGAAAAAAAAAATCCAGGAATTCACATTGTAGGAATTTTAAAGAATTTATTTGTAAATTATGGTGGAAAATAAGTATTTGGTCAACCATTCAAAGCTCTCACTGATGGAAGGAGGTTTTAGCTCAAAATCTCACAATACATGGTCCCATTCATTCTTTCCTTAACACGGATCAATCGTCCTGTCCCCTTAGCAGAATGATAATAATATAATAATAAAACCTCGATTTATATCACGCTTTTCTAAACACTCTTTTCTAAACACTCAAAGTGCTCACAGAGAAGTGGGACTCAAAATTAATTCACACCTGGTGGTGGTAAGCTACATCAGTAGCCACAGCTGCCCTGGGGTAGACTGACGGAAGCGTGGCTGCCAGTTTGCGCCTACGGCCCCTCCGACCACCACCTATCATTCATTCATCATTCATTCACCAGTGTGACCGGCACCGGGGGCAAAGGGTGAAGTGTCCTGCCCAAGGACACAACGGCAGCAATTTTTTGGATGTCAATAGGTGGGAAGCGAACCTGCAACCCTCAGGTTTCTGGCCGGCCGCTCTACCCACTACGCCATGCCGTCCCACGATACATGGCCCCATTCATTCTTTCTTTAACACGGATCAGTAGTCCTGTCCCCTTAGCAGAAAACAGCCCCAAAGCATGATGTTTCCACCCCTATGCTTCACAGTAGGTATGGTGTTCTTGGGATGCAACTCAGTATTCTTCTTCCTCCAAACACGACGAGTTGAGTTTATACCAAAAAGTTGTATTTTGGTTTCATCTGACCACATGACATTCTCCCAATCCTCTGCTGTATCATCCATTTATCCATTTTGTTATAAACTCAACTTGTCGTGTTTGGAGGAATACCTACTGAGAAGCATGGGGGTGGAAACATTATCCTTTGGGGCTGTTTTTCTGCTTAGAGGACAGGACGATTGATCTGTGTTAAGAAAAGAATGAATGGGGCCATTTATCGTGAGATTTTGAGCCAAAACCTCCTTCCATCAGTGAGAACTTTGAATGGTTGACCAAATACTTATTTTCCACCATAATTTACAAATAAATTCTATAAAATTCCTACAATGTAAATTCCTGGATTTTATTTCCACATTGTGTCTCTCACAGTTGAAGTGTACCTATGATGAAAATTACAGACCTCTGTCATCATTTTAAGTGGGAGAACTTGCACAATCGGTGGCTGACTAAATACTTTTTTGCCCCACTGTAAAGCAGGGGTGAGCGATGTCAACAGCCAACTTTTGGGATACTGCAGGAAAAAGGTAGTCCTTCTTGAGCTGGAAGTGATCCTGTTTCACACACTTGTCACTAATGCCTCCAGGCGGGCTGCTTAGGGCACTGTCACCCGTGCACTTAAAACTCATCCAATGCTAATGTGCACGTTTGCCAGCTGCCACGAGCTACGGGGACACCTGCTTCTGCAGCAAACGCCATCGCTCACTAATTAACAATAGCCCTCTCACCTAAAGCAACAGAATAGGGAGCGAGAATCAAACTCCATTGCGCCTTAAAATGTTTCTCGGCCCAGTAGAGCGCGAATGTTGCCAGACCGCACGCACACACACGTTCTCATCAATTTAAATCAACCCCCATCCAAAGATCCCAAGCTAATTATTCCAGCTTTTAATGATTCCACCCAAATGCCATTGAGATCTCTTAAAGGCGTCTGGATTAGTGGATTTGTGGAGTATTAGCTGGAAGGGCTGGCAGACCTCTGCACCGATGCAGGAGCTGGGGCGGGGGGGCTGAGAGGCATCTTCAAAACCTTTAGCAGCACCTTCACAGCATCATTAAATTGGGTAATCCATGTTCACTCGTGTAAAAAAAAAAAAAAAAAGAAAAGAAAAAAAGGTGAAGCCACGATGGAGTAAGTCGGTGCAACTTAAGCGTGGCAAAGGTGACACAATTAAAGACAGTGTTTACCAGTTACTTAAAGGGATTATGTCACCTTGGGTCAACGTCAAACTGAGCGCTGAACTTTTAATAAGTCAACTCCCCTAATGCAGCGTCATAGTCAACTCCAGCTCACCTCTCCTGTTTTATCCAGCATCGACCCCGGATTGACTTCCCAAGTTAAGGTTCTGGACTCCGTCAAGCTCATCAGTATTACAAATAACACGCTACTTCCTAAGAGCAAAAGTCGCCATATGTAAAGTTGCCCGTCAAGTTCAACTACTCTTTAAAAACATCCCACCCATCCTTCTGACCCCACTTTGAACTCCTCTAACCCCCTTTGAAAGCAAACTGAAAAGGAGTGCGGATCATCCTGCGGCTGACAAAAGGCCGTGTTTTGTAAGCAGGTCAACAAAGGTTACAGCACGAAACAAAAAAAAAAAAAAAAGACAAAAAGAATCTTGCTTTTTAATTATTTTATTAAGCGCATTGATGCTATTAAATGCCCCAGAAACATTCAGCCTATGGTTCTCAATTAGACTTGACAGTTGCTGCATTACCGACAATAAATATAGCAAAAGGCTGCGCCCGAGGCCAAGAAGGACCCCTAACTATGACCCTCATATTTAATGATGAAAACAAGCAAGCGGCACACACTCCGGCTCACTCATGCACGTGTGGCAGACACACACACACACGCATGCACGCACGCACGCACGCACGCACGCACGCACGCACGCACGCACACACGCACACACACACGCACACGCACACGCACACGCACACGCACACACACACACACACACACACACACACACACACACACACACACACACACACACACACACACACACACACACACACACACACACACACACACACACACACACACACAAAACCACTGCGATGCAGCTCCTTATTAGCCAAATACACTTGGGGGCTGGAAAAGAAGAGTCCCTCACTCATTTAAAACATGTCAGTGGATTTAACTGTGGGCACAGTACACCTTCATAGGAACGTTCAGCCATTTTCTGTACATTCTATACACCTTAAACTGGAGCTGACTTCACAGCAGGGCAAATAAAGACACATTCTCACACATGTGGACAATTTAGTGCCCTTAATTAACTTCACATACTGTATTTTTCGGACTATACAGTGGGGCAAAAAAGTATTTAGTCAGCCACCGATTGTGCAAGTTCTCCCACTTAAAATGATGACAAAGGTCTGTAATTTTCATCATAGTAATTTTCAACAAGTTCTATTTTGGTTTCATCTGACCACATGCCATTCTACCAATCCTCTGCTCTATCATCCATTTATCCATTTTGGTATAAACTCAACTCGTCGTGTTTTGAGGAAGAAGAATACTGAGTTGCATCCCAAGAACACCATAACTACTGTGAAGCATGGGGGTGGAAACATCATGCTTTGGGGATGTTTTTCTGCTAAGGGGACAGGACGATTGATCCGTGTTAAGGAAAGAATGAATGGGGCCATGTATCGTGAGATTTTGAGCCAAAACCTCCTTCCATCAGTGAGAGCTTTGAATGGTTGACCAAATATTTATTTTCCACCATAATTTACAAATAAATTCTTTAAAATTCCTACAATGTGAATTCCTGGATTTATTTTTTCACATTCTGTCTCTCACAGTTGAAGTGTACCTATGATGAAAATTACAGACCTCTGTCATCATTTTAAGGGGGAGAACTTGCACAATCGGTGGCTGACTAAATACTTTTTTTCCCCACTGGAAGTGGCATTTTTTTCATGGTTTGGCTGGGGGTGCGACATGTACTCCGAAGCGACTTATGTGTGAAATTATTTACACATTACAGTAAAATATCATCTAATATTATTTATCTTATTTGCGGAAGAGACGAAGAAAATGTCAGCAATCGTCACACACACGTCAACCAATAAGAATTCGGCGAGGAGGGTCATGGCAGAAGTGCATTGTGGGTCATGGGATGCTAACTGCTATATGCTGTATGCTACTGCCGTAGCTATTAAAATGGATAATTTCATCGTTGGCGGTAACTTATAAAAACTGAGAAGGGTTGAACAAAAATGGCACCGAAAAGGAGATCATGTACTGCATATTACAAGCTGGACGTAGTGAAATATGCAACAGAAAACGACAAGAGGAAGCGGCGCAAACCTTTGGAGTTGGCAGAGTTGTTTATAAGCAACATCGAGGAAAATGATTTCATGGGATTTATCAATTAGGAGTGACAGATTGTTTGGTAAACGTATAGCATGTTCTATATGTTATAGTTATTTCAATGACTCTTACAATAATATGTTATGTTAACATACCAGGCACCTTCTCAGTTGGTTATTTATGCGTCATATAACGTACACTTATTCAGCCTGTTGTTCACTATTCTTTATTTATTTTAAATTGCCTTTCAAATATCTATTCTTGGTGTTGGATTTTATCAAATAAATTTCCCCCAAAACTGCGACTTATACTCCAGTGCGACGGATATATGTTTTTTTCCTTCTTTATTATGCATTTTCGGCCGGTGCGACGTATACTCCGGATCGATTTATAATCCGAAAAATACGATACATGTTTTGGGATGGATGAAAAAAATCTACGTAAGCGCGAAGAGAACGCGCAGATTTTGCACGCCAGATGTTCCCATTAGAACCCTAATCTGTCTGTTAACTGCATTGTTCATTTAATGTATCAAACCAAAAATACAGAGTTTTTTGTTATCGATCCATTGCAAAAACCAAAACAATTTATCACATAAGAAATTGTTTAAATCCAACTAGAATATGCAATTTCGGCAGAAATTGACGAAAAGCCCAAGTTAGACGGAAACGTTAGCCAGCAGTAGGTTAACATGCTAACAGTTGTGTGAAGTGAATTATATTTATATAGCGCTTTTTCTCTAGTGACTCAAAACGCTTTACATAGTGAAATCCAATATCGAAGTTACATTCAAACCAGTGTGGGTGGCACTGGGAGAAGGTGGGTAAAGTGTCTTGCCCAAGGACACAACGGCAGTGACTAGGATGGGGAAATCGGGGATCGAACCTGGAAGCCTCAAGTTGCTGGCACGGCCACTCTACCAACCGAGCTATACCACCCCAGTTAACATGTGTCAAGTACCGTGTTAGATGACTAAGTTGTAGACCTGCAAAATTAGCTAAAAAAAAATGAACATGCTAATGGTTAGCATGTGTCAAGCACCAAAGTATTTGACTCTGAGGTGTATACCTGCAAAATTTGCTCAAAAAGCTAACATACTTTTGCACGTTGGCATTGTTTGCATTGAAAGTTTAAAGTACCAATGATTGTCGCCACAGGCTAAAAATAACCCTATGTCTGTAACATACTGTATACACTTATGCTTTCGCATTTTATGTTTAAAAATGTTCTCTCTACTGTGTATTCCTTTGTACGGTTATATCGTTACTGTTTTTTTTAGCATGCTAACAATTAGCATGTATCAAGTAGCCAACCAAATTATGACTCTCTGGCAGTGGTTCTCAAAAGGGGGTACGCGTACCCCTGGGGGTACTTGAAGGTATGCCAAGGGGTACGTGAGATTTTTTTTAAATATTCTAAAAATAGCAAAACAATTCAAAAATCCTTTATAAATATATTTATTGAAAAAAACTTTAACAGAATATGAATGTAAGTTCATAAACTGTGAAAAGAAATGCAAGAATGCAATATTCAGTGTTGACAGCTAGATTTTTTGTGGACATTTTCCATAAATATTGATGGTAAAGATTTCTTTTTTTGTGAAGAAATGTTTAGAATTAAGTTCATGAATCCAGATGGATCTCTATTACAATCCCCAAAGAGGGCACTTTAAGTTGATGATTACTTCTATGTGTAGAAATATTTATTTATAATTGAATCACTTGTTTATTTTTCAACAAGTTTTTAGTTATTTTTATATCTTTTTTTCAGAATAGTTAAAGAAAAACAAATACAAATGAGCAATAATTTGCACTGTTATACAATTTAATAAATCAGAAACTGATGACATAGTGTTGTATTTGACTTCTTTATCTCTTTTTTTCAACCAAAAATGTTTTGCTCCGATTAGGGGGTGCTTGAATTAAAAAAATGTTCATAGGGTGTACATCACTGAAAAAAGGTTGAGAACCACTGCTCTACGGTGTATACTTACAAAATTACCTATAAACGTCAGGCATATTAACAGTTTGCATATGTCCAGTATTAAATGATGCTTCTGCACATTAGCAGTGTTTGCACAGTTGATTTTACCTACTTAAATGCATATGAATCTTATTTATAAGTTTACATTCTATAATGTTCTCTATACAGGTATATCTTCTCGCACTGTTATACTATTACTGTTTTTTTTTGTGACTATACCATGGAGAAAGACAATTTTGATGCTCTGTGTGCGTTGGACACATGGCAAACTGACAATAAAGACTCTTGAATCTAACGTTAGCATGTCTCAAGTTATACAGTGTGGAAAAAAGTATTTAGTCAGCCACCAAAATGATGACAGAAATCTGTAATTTTTATCATAGGTACACTTCAACTGTGGGAGACAGAATGTGAAAAAAAAATCCAGAAATTCACATTGTAGGAATTTTAAAGAATTTATTTGTAAATTATGGTGGAAAATAAGTATTTGGTCAACCATTCAAAGCTCTCACTGATGGAAGGAGGTTTTGGCTCAAAATCTCACGATACATGGCCCCATTCATTCTTTCCTTAACACGGATCAATCGTCCTGTCCCCTTAGCAGAAAAACAGCCCCAAAGCATGATGTTTCCACCCCCATGCTTCACAGTAGGTGTGGTGTTCTTGGGATGCAACTCAGTATTGTTCTTCCTCCAAACACGACGAGTTGAGTTTATACCAAAATGGATACATAGATGATACAGCAGAGGATTGGGAGACTGTCATGTGGTCAGATGAAACCAAAATATAACTTTTTAGTATAAACTCAACTCGTCGTGTTTGGAGGAAGAAGAATACTGAGTTGCATCCCAAGAACACCATACCTACTGTGAAGCATGGGGGTGGAAACATCATGCTTTGGGGCTGTTTTTCTGCTAAGGGGACAGGACGATTGATCCGTGTTAAGGAAAGAATGAATGGGGCCATGTATCGTGAGATTTTGAGCCAAAACCTCCTTCCATCAGTGAGAGCTTTGAATGGTTGACCAAATACTTATTTTCCACCATAATTTACAAATAAATTCTTTAAAATTCCTACAATGTGAATTTCTGGATTTTTTTTTCACATTCTGTCTCCCACAGTTGAAGTGTACTTATGATAAAAATTACAGATTTCTGTCATCATTTTAAGTGGGAAAACTTGCACAATCGGTGGCTGACTAAATACTCTTTTGCCCCACCGTATGTAGTCTGTTCCAGACACTCGAAAATGTTACCACAAGACACTTTCTTTTTGGAGAATAATAGCATTTTTTTTGTGTTTTTTTTTATAATGAGAATGACAATTGCTTTAAATTGCTATAAAGGCTACCCTGTGTCCCCTAAATGTTTGTTACGCCACCGTAATATTTTGATACCAATTAAAATCAACAGAGCTCCTACATACAGTAGACATTTTTGAAAAGTCTCGGCAAAATGGATCAAGAGTTGATACCTGTGGAGTAAAAAAATGTATAGGGTACAGGCATGGCTTGTAGCAAGAGTGTAGACTTGTTCTGTTACAATGATTAATTTAACACAAGTAATCCACATCATGTTCAGGTGTGACTTACCTTTTTGTTTCGGGTCCCACAACAGAAGTGACACTGATGCAAGGCACTTCGCCCACTTTGCCCGCAGGTCGGCCCACACATTGGTGCTTCACTGAGCCACATGTTGATCTGCAAATTAGATCCGGTCCTCACATGAAGGATTTCTTTTGCTCCTCAAAAGGATTGGTTAAATGTAAAAGACACATTTCACTGTACATTTTAAATGTGACAATAAAGATGATCTTTCTTCTTACTTCTACTGAGCGGAAAGCTGTTTTATATTCATTGTAAATTATGGGATTTTTTTATCGACTTTGTAACAATATCAACACAATATTTAAACTACTTCCTTATTCTCTTTTATTACATGAATAAAGTGCTGGCTGTCCAGAGTCAGGACCAGTTGTGGACCGCTCACCTGTGCATCGGTTGGGGACATCTCTGCACTGCTGACCTGTCTCTGTTTAGGATGGTCTCCGGCTGGACCCACTATGGACTGGACTCTCACTATTATGTTAGATCCACTATGGACTGGACTTTCACAATATTATGCTAGACCACTCGACGTCCATTGTACCGGTCTCCCCTAGGGGGGTGGAGTGGGGGTCACCCACATCTGTGGTCCTCTCCAAGGTTTCTCATTGTCATCCCACTGGGTTGAGTTTTTCCTTGGCCCGATATGGGATCTGAATCGAGGATGTCGTTGTGGCTTGTGCAGCCCCTTCAGACACTTGTTATTTAGGGCGATATGAATAAACATTGATTGATTGATTCATTGACATACAATTGTTTAATCAAATCTAGTACACAATAACTAAACAAAAACTTTTTGTTTTGTTTTTGTCATGAAAAAGGGAGGTTTTTTGGGTTGGTGCACTAATAGTAAGTTTATCTTGTGTTTTTTATGTTGATTAAATGATAATATATATATATATATATATATATATATATATATATAAAAAAAAAATAATAATAATTAAAAATTATTTTGCTGCCCGGTACCAATCGAGCTGCGGGCCGGTGGTTGGGGACCACTGCGGTAATGGATGTGATTAATATTACATTAGGGGAGCTTTTTCACATGGTGTATAGTGACATAATTAGATGCTACCTGCTTATCAGCCGGGAGACTAAATATCAATCAATCAATCAATGTTTATTTATATAGCTCTACATCACAAATGTTTCAAAGGACTGTACAAACCATTACGACTACGCCATCCTCGAAAGAACCCACAAAAGGGCATGGAAAACTCACACCCAGTGGGCTGGGAGAATTCACACCCTGCGGGACGCCAGTGACAATGATGACTATGAGAAACCTTGGAGAGGACCTCAAATATGTGCAACCCCCCCTCTAGGGCAGTGGTTCCCAACCACCGGGCCGTGGCCCGATTGGTACCGGGCCGCAGAATAATTTTTTATAAAAAAAAAATAAAATAAAAAACATTTTTATTTTTAATTTTTTTATTAAATCAACATAAAAAACACAATATACACTTACAAATAGTGCACCAACCACAAAAAACCTCCCTTTTTCATGACAAAAACGTCCCTTTTTCATGACAAAGAAGGAAAAAAAAGAAAAAGAAAAATAAAGTTTGGACACACCTTCTCATTTCAATGCGTTTTCTTTATTTTCATGACTATTTACATTGTGGATTGTCACTGAAGGCATCAAAACTATGACATCAGCTAAGTGAAAACCCTTTCAGGTGACTACCTCTTGAAGCTCACCGAGAGAATGCCCAGAGTGTGCAAAACAGTAATCAGAGCAAAGGGTGGCTATTTTGAAGGAACTAGAATATAAAACATTTTTTCATTTATTTCACCTTCTCAACATGTGTACATTCATAGTTTTGATGTCTTCAGTGACAATCTACAATGTAAATAGTCATGAAAATAAAGAAAACACATTGAATGAGAAGGTGTGTCCATTTTTGGCCTGTACTGTATACCTTAGCCCAGGGGTCACCAACCGTTTTGAAACCAAGAGCTACTTCTTGGGTACTGGTTAATGCGAAGGGCTACCAGTTTGATACACACTTAAATAAATTGCCAGAAATAGCCAATTTACTCAATTTACCTTTAACTCTGTTATTATTAATAATTAATTATATTTATCCTTGTGGAAACACTGATCATCTTAATGATTTCTCACAATAAATATATATAGAAACAGAAAAATATTTGTATAAATACATTTCGACTCTTTAAAATTCAAAATCCAACCGAAAAAAAAGAGAAAAACAGAAAAATATTTTTATAAATAGATTTTGACTCTTTAAAATTCAGAATTCAACCGAAAAAATGAAGAGAAAAACTAGCTAATTCGAATCTTTTTGAAAAAATTAAAAAAAGGATTTATGGAACGTCATTAGTAATTTTTCCTGATTAAGATTAATTTTAAAATTTTGATGACATGTTTTCAATAGTTTAAAATCCAATCTGCACTTTGTTAAAATATATAACAAATTGGACCAAGCTATATTTCTAACAAAGACACATTTTTTTTTAAATTTTAATCATAATAAGTTTAAATAAATATTTCACAAATACTCTTCGTCGAAAAAACAGAAGCTAAAATGAAGAATTATATTAAAAAGTATTTATTATTCTTTACAATAAAAAAATAAATTTACTTGAACATTGATTTAAATTGTCAGGAAAGAAGAGGAAGGAATTTAAAAGGTTAAAAGGTATATGTGTTTAAAAATCCTAAAATTATTTTTAAGGTTGTATTTTTTTCTCTAAAATTGTCTTTCTGAAAGTTATAAGAAGCAAAGTAAAAAAAATAAATGAATTTATTTAAACAAGTGAAGACAAAGTCTTTAAAATATTTTCTTGGATTTTCAAATTCTATTTGAGTTTTGTCTCTCTTAGAATTAAAAATGTCGAGCAAAGAGAGACCAGCTTGCTAGTAAATAAATAACATTTAAAAAAATAGAGGCAGCCCACTGGTAAGTGCTGCTATTTGAGCTATTTTTAGAACAGGCCAGTGGGCGACTCATCTGGTCCTTACGGGCTACCTGGTGCCCGCGGGCACCGCGTTGGTGACCCCTGCCTTAGCCCATATGTAGATAGATGCCTGCTAGCTCAGCTGTGCGCTAGAACTTTAAGTGAGACTTTACTCTCTGATGCCTTGAGAGCTGATCAGTAGGCCATGAAACTGGGCTGTAACAGTAGCTGACTGGCTAGCATCATGAATTTGAGCCCAGTTGGGGCCAGTAGGGGTGCCCGGTAGGTTTTGAGTTCAAACCCCGGCCGAGTCATACCAAAGACTATTAAAAAATGGGACCCATTACCTCCCTGCTCGGCACTCAGCATCAATGGTTGGATTTGGGGGTTGAATCACCATAAATGATTCCCGGGCGCGGCACCGCTGCTGCCCACTGCTCCCCTCACCTCCCAGGGGGTGATCAAGGCAATGGGTCAAATGCAGAAGACACATTTCACCACACCTAGTGTGTGTGTGTGTGTGTGACAATCATTGGTACTTTGGGGGTATAGCTCGGTTGATAGAGTGGCCGTGCCAGCAATTTGAGGGTTGCAGGTTCGATTCCCGCTTCCGCCATCCTAGTCACTGCTGTTGTGTCCTTGGGCAAGACACTTTACCCACCTGCTCCCAGTGCCACCCACACTGGTTTAAATGTAACTTAGATATTGGGTTTCACTATGTAAAGCGCTTTGAGTCACTTGAGAAAAGCGCTATATAAATATACTTCACTTCACTACTTTAACTTAACTTTAATTTTTTTTTTTGCATTTGCACAAGTCAGCAAAAGAGGAGCTCTTTTGTAACGTGTTTTTAAAAGTTCGCATTACAATTTGGACATCAAATAATATATTGCATGAATCGGTTTTGATTCTAGGATCGATTCTGAATCGAATTGTCACCCCAAAAATCGTCATTGGATTGAATCATGAGTTGAATAAATATTCACATCCCTAGTGTGCAGGGCTCGTTGTACATCAAAACATGGTGGCTATATTGTCAGCATAGCAAGGTTATTCTTTTATCACTCACATTCAGCTTCCTGTCGACATATTTTTTTCTTAACAGCACAGACCTGGGACTGTTTGCCACCAGTTAAAACCAGTTCAGCTTGCTCCCTCAGTGCAAGGGTGTCATCTGTGCAATACTGTGAAGTCCCGGGCACTTCTGCTGAACAAAGTGTTACCTGTTAAATTCCTTGGACAAATTATTGTGAAATTGTCTGCAATAATGGTCTTCTCTCAGTAGTGCAATTAAAAAGTTATAACGCAATTCTTAATTTTAGTCTGGAAATATAAGTATGTGTACTAAGCCGTACGACTAACATAAAGTTATTTAAATGTGAAAATAGCTGTGACTGGTAATGACACCTCAGTGAGTGTATGGCACACACACTAGCTGTATTGACACTGCACTGATAGTGTGTTAGTATTTAATAATTACATTAGTCAATACTTTTGACCTGCAAATAAAATTAATAGTAAGCAACATTTAACAAACAGCTGCATAGAAAGTAATATGAAACACGCAACTGTGTTCAATAAGCTAAATAAGTTATACCATTGTGACTGTTTTGGACTTCTGTTGTTTATTTCCTGTTTGTGTACAGTTTAAGTTCCTGTCCATTACTCTTATTTTGTATGCCTCGGACCATTGCTATGCTCTGCCTATCAATCATTGAAATAAATTGAGTGTATTGTGCCCTAATTATCACTTTGTTCCTTTTTCTACTCCTAGTTACATGCTCTCGCACTCATTTGTGAGTGCCTTTTCTTTTGTTTACTAAACAATATTATCTATAGTCACGGGAAGCACGGTGGAAGAGGGGTTAGTGCGTCTGCCTCACAATACGAAGGTCCTGAGTAGTCCTGGGTTCTATCCCGGGCTCGGGACCTTTCTGTGTGGAGTTTGCATGTCCTCCCCGTGATTGCGTGGGTTCCCTGCGGGTACTCCGGCTTCCTCCCACTTCCAAAGACATGCACCTGGGGATAGGTTGTCTGTCTGTGTTGGCCCTCTAATGAGGTGGCGACTTGTCCAGGGTGTACCCCGCCCTATGCCCGATTGTAGCTGAGATAGACACCAGCGCCCCCCGCGACCCCAAAGGGAATAAGCGGTAGAAAATGGATGGATCCTACATCTTGGGGTCCCAATGCTAAAGCTGCCTTTCACCTTGTGACAAATTAGTGGACAGGAAAAGAATAACATTTACCTTATTTGGTGTTATAAAATGAAATCGGTCACACTATCTGTCCTTTTTCCAAGTTCCATTCAGATCGATGATGGAGACAAAACCGATGTCAACACGGTCTGCCACTCCTTCGACTTCTTTTAGTACAAACCGTCTCTCGTGAGCTGAAAGAAGCGCTTCCTGGCATGAAGCATCAAAGAATATAGTTTCATTACTTGTGTTTTATTAGGCATTGATGTTTCAGTATCGCTTGACCCATCACTAGAGCATTGTATCGCTGTGTCAATAAAAAGAGCAATAAACTATTGAGTTTTTTAATTTGTGTTTTATTGATGGATGTGAGGAATGTAATATGTGGCTTACCACTGAAATTAAGACAAAATATAGTAAATCAAATCAAATGCCTTTACTCTCAGGAAGTACTGGTTATAGCTTAGCAGTAGTTAGTCTAGGCTCGAGGGTTGCGTGAGTACAGTGTGTGATGTTTGATGAATATAGATTCATCACCATTTTTATGGACTGAATTACTGTGAGAGTTTACCCGTGCAGTGAGACTTGTCGGAAAATAGTCCAGTTCAAATGTACTTTACTGTTTAACATTCTCTATGATTCCTTCGTAAATTCTGGAGGGATCATGTTGGCCTGTGTGTACCCATGCACAAGTACGCTATGGCATGTACCAACACATCCACAATAACCACAGGCATGTCCTGGAGCCGCAGGGCACTACAGTTTCCCATTGGCAAATGCTCCTTCTTGGAACTGAGGGATGAAGGTCTTGAAGTAAGCCCTGGGCAACAGAGAGAGGAAGGTGGTGCACAGTGTGAGAACGCAGTACTGTAGAAAAGGTAACCAACTCTGTTGACAGTTCGGTGACCAAAACGGGAAAACGCACTGCAAAGTACAAAGCACACACAAACTACCAAAACAATTGCAGTTTGAAAGGCGCAGAAATGTACAAAAACACACACAAATCACCAAAGCACATGCAAGATGGGAAGACACAACCAAAGTAAGATGAAACTGAAAGTTAGACCTAAAGTAAATAAATAAATAACAATTTAAATAATGTATTAAATGTATCATTAATTAATATCATGTAAACTATATTTACTCATTTAATGAATTACTTAATTATTTGGGCTGAATTCCAATACTCCTCTTCCGCCCTTGTTTTTGCTCTTCCTCCTTGGTTTTGCGTGTTCACTTCAATCAAAAGGCGTTCAAATTTTCATCAGGTAGGGAGGAAGGGCGAAGTACCTCCCTCAAAAGGAAGAAAGCTCGCAAACCTCCCTACACTCTCGAGTGCGAGGAGAAAGACGGCCGACCAGAAACCCACAGAAGCAAGTAATTAGCATAATTAATCATTTCATAACAATGACACTCATGGTTTTAAACAGACTTTTGCTACTGCATGTAAATAATGGCTTCGAACACAAATACACTACAGAACACGGGGCAGATATTATAAATTTTTGTACTTCTTTCTGCTCCTTGTCATTCATATTTTACTTTAAAGTTATGTTGATAGATTTTTATTTTATTTTATTCCTTTGTTTGATTTTTTTATGAATGAAATAAATAAATTAACTGAACTGAACAGTTTACATACCCCAAGCTGATGAATATTTCGCCAAAAATGTTGTCGTTTAAACGGTCATCTGCTTAATAAAAAGAGCACAAACAAAGCCGAACATCGCGTGTGATGACGTCTTGAAAGTAAACAAACATTTGTCAGATCTGCCTTAAGTCACGGCTGGCAAAGTGTGAGGGTGCAGGGGCGTACTTGCAATGGCTTGTATCCGACACATGAAGTCTTCCTGGAAGTGAAAACCATTGGTGGTCAACCAAGCCAAGATGGCTGTTGTACAGCAAGCAAGGTGCGAAATATCCGATTAAAAAAGAGGCTTAAATTTCCAGCAAAAAGCAGATATGAACAAAAAAATCTAACAATGCAATGGAATAGAGATGCGCGGATAGGCAATTATATCATCCGCAACCGCATCACCAAAGTTGTCATCCACCTGCCGTTCACCCGAACCAACATTTTATCAGAATCGCAACCGCCCGCCACCCGCCCGATCAAATACATCAGAGGTCGGCCACCTTTAACACTCACAGAGCTATTTAAACCCGTTTCACAGAGTAATGAAGACAATGAGAGTCGCTAACGTTCTCGCAAATATCCAATGGCGTTCATCCTGATAACAAGAATATGGGCGTGCTGTGAAAATATATTCAGGAATAGTCACGGATACAAAGGATTCGGGGTATTTGTTGTGTTGCGTTTATGTTGAGTTACTGTAAGGATGTTCTCCAGAAATGTGTTTGTCAATCTTGTTTAGTGTGGCTTCACAGCGTGGCGCATATTACTGAGAGTGTGAAAATTGTTTATATCACAACCCTTAGTGTACTCTGTGTCACCCAGTATGCCTTGCAGTCGTGTGCGTGTGTCTGCGGAAGCCACACACATCATGTTGCTGGACTGACAAGCAGATCGTACATGCTGTAGAAGGCGACAAAGCCAATGACTTCATAGCACGCCCTAATACTTATTAACTGGGTGACTGCCGGCAGTCATTCTAGATTATATTAGCGTGTCCTATTGTCTTCTTCGCTTTGTGACACGGGTCTTAAATGGCTCTTTGAATGGCAAAGGATCCCAGAACCATGTATATCAAATATTTCCGGTTGGTTCAACCGCCACCCGCCCGAATCTAATTAAAATCTATTTTTTCGTCATCTCACCCGCCCGACCCGCGGTTTATCCGGGGATGAGACCGCAAACCGCGCATCTCTACAATGGAATAAATCCCTATACTTTATCAATAAAAGATTTGTTGCTTGATATCAAAGATTATTTGTCAGTCGGGTTCTCAGACATATCGAACTATTGTGCTCCAGACACCATTCTACATGACAAAACAGATGGAAACTTGGAAAAGCATTGAGGTCTAAAACTTCTTTGTGTGTGGCTGGGTCAAGGACATTGGTATCAAGACTCCCGAATAAATATGCATCGTTTTTGCTCGGGTAAGGTTGCATTTCATGATTTAACTTTGCGTCTACTGATGTTTATTGCGGTGGCACGCACCATTTACGAGTAGCGTGTTTCCCCTGTTATTAAATATAAGTATAGATGTCAACATTGTCTATTTTCTGAAAGCTTAATTCATGATTGTTGCCTTTGGTAAATGCTTAGCTCTTTATACTCCAATTTGCTTTTTTAAATTTTATTTAGACTTATAGCAATCATGTGTTTAACAAATACAAATAATATCAAGATAGTACCAAAATGGAAAATAATAAATGTTAAAAGTATTTAAAACAACCTTTTAACCGAGGGATCACTGCAAACTCATGCATTCTTCGACTCAGCTCATTTCTACCTGAGTGTGAGTTACATGTTTTTCTCGTCGTTTCGTAAAATCTTGCACTCTTCCTCCCCTTTTAATTAGCTCTTGGTAAACTGTATTATTGTATATATCCTTTTTCGCAATTTGAACGATCGGTATAGCCAAAAACAAAACAAGCATAGGGCATTTTTTTCTTTGAGAAAGGCTAAATGGAACCTAGTACCTATTTAAAACAGAGCTAGCTTGACCACCACGCGTATTTATTGGGGGAGACTTGAGCCGGACGTGACGTCAGTAACATCCCAGAATTACTACGCCATCGCACTTGATGCTGGAGCCAAGGGACAGGGTGGGGGAGGACGATTCATTCAAATTGAGCTTTAACTAGTTGACTTTGTATTTAATTATTGATTTAATTGTTTCATGCCTTAATAGATTAATGACAGATTTGTTGTTGTCGTGTTTGGAGGAAGAAGAATACTGAGTTGAATCCCAAGAACACCAGACCTACTGTGGAGCATGGGGGTGGAAACTTCATATTTTGGGGCTGTTTTTCTGCTAAGGGGACAGGACGATTGATCCGTGTTAAGGAAATAATGAATGGGGCCATGTATCATGAGATTTTGAGCCAAAACCTCCTTCCATCAGTGAGAGCTTTGAATAATTGACCAAATACTTATTTTCCACCATAATTTAGAAATAAATTATTTAAAATTCCTACAATGTGAATTCCTGTATTTTTTTTCCACATTCTGACTCTCACAGTTAAAGTGTACCTATGATGAAAATTACAGACTTCTGTCATCATTTTAAGTGGGAGAACTCGCACAATCGGTGGCTGACTAAATACTTTTTTGCCCCACTGTATGTTTACTCAGGTAGTAAAAAATGTGAATTCCTTTTTTTAATTTCACATTTAACTATGAGCTGATAATAATAATTGTTCTGTTTAGTGGTTATATCTTGCTTTCTTTCACTTCTGAGTGTAATTTGCAAGTACCATTTCGGTTAGTCCTAGCTGTGTTACGGGATTTAGGGAATATTCCTTGGTATTAAGTTGAATGGGATAGGATAGAACAGACTTTAATTAGCCCAGCGTTAATTTTGTTGACTAAAAATGTTGGTCTTTGTTATCGTCAACGACCTATTTTCCCTTGACGAAATTAGAAAGATAACAAATGAAAACAAAAGCATGTTGACTAAAACAATCACAAAATTAATTGACAATTTAGTCAACGGATTTAAACGAGACGAAAATGTTGACGAAGACAAAATCCAATCATATTTAATTTGGGGTTGGAAACGGGAAAATATCCAAACACAGTTCCATGGGGGAGAGGGGCGGGTGGACATGCATGAAGGTCTCAAATCAGAACTACTGTCTTTGTCAGGCAGGGTGTTTCGATTTTTCACCCGAAAAAGCTTGTATCAATACAAGACATCATCACAATTTGTCTTCTACACCGGGAAGAAAAAGACGAGAAAACATAAGGACACACTTCACGTTTGCCACAGTAGGCAACAAAACAACTTGAAAACCTTGTGGCTCGATTTTCTTCTTTAAAAATACAACAAACTTAAAGCGCCATCTACAGACTAACCCTTGGGACGTCCACACAACAGTAAGTAGGGAGAAATCAATATTTCCAAATGATTTATACTGTAATGAATTACTGTTACTATTATCGAAAGGGAGCACAGGAGCAATATCGCTTACTGTACCACATGTCCGTAAAGAAATGCTTACTTAAAAACAAGCTACTTTTGGAGTACACCATGATGCTGGGAGCTGAGCCAATCTTACCCGCCAATACATATACATGTACAGTTCACTTTAATCAAATTTCAGCTGTTCTGTTCAGCTATTAATTGCACAACTTGACAACCCAAACGACCAGATCTGTAATTGTTCATGCTAACCCACAAAAAAACAGCTAAGTGAGACATACATACATTAGTTTTATAACACTTGTTGCTGTATTTACACAGAACAGTGGGCAATATGCCATTTAATGTGCACACTCAGTCTTTTTTGATATGACCATAACCATGCACACATAATTTCACAAATTGTACACTGGCATTGAGAGTACTCTTATTTTAACAAAATATAGATCAGTGATATTTTTGTTTGTTCATTATTGTCTAAGTAGACCACATGATAAAATATACACATTACATATTAACGATGGTAACAAAAAATAATTACAATGATTTTTTTCCTTTATATGTATAAAAGTACCAAATTCAGTACCCATCAATTGAGAATCACTGCTTTAAACAGAAACAAAGCTTAGGTTAAAATTAGGGCCTGCAGAAAGCTTGGCAAGAAATAAAGCATTTTGACCTTAGATTTTGTGTTATTAAGGCCAAAGGCGATAATGCACATCTTTGTCAAGGCACATACTATATACTTCATCGTCCTAAAAAGACTTAGTGTTCCAAAAGGCTTCGACACTGAAGGGCTTATAATGGGTAACATTTATGCTTACTTCGCCCTCTTGGCCATCTCATTGCCGTCCCAGCGTGGGCTGTACGGATACGCCTTTTGCACCTGAGAATAAAGCTGGCCGCTGCTGGTGAAGTGGTACACGGACTGAAACGTGAGGGTGGGCTGGTCTCTGGGAAAGTACAGCGGGAGATCCACTGCAAAGTAGAGGAGCGACACAATTAAGGGGGTATTGAGGTTCAGAGGAAGAGGTTGCTCTGTATGAACAAAAAGCATGCCTCAACATAGGGCGCTTTGATCTTTTTTTTTACTACACCTACCGTGTACTAGGAAGCAAAAATCTTTCCACATGAGTAGAAGGGTAAGCTTTGTAAATCCCTCAGCATCATACTCCACCACTCCCCTGCAACACATAGACACACACACTGATTATGTACACTATGAAGTCTGGTAAAAGATTAGAGGCAGAGACAAATAAAAGCCTGCTAACGCCTTGAGTAGAGGATGTGATCCTCTCTTGTTAACTCACATTCCAAAGTGGCTAAGGAATGCAGCAATGTACTCCCGCCTCTTGTGGTAGCCTTGGATGACATACTGCACCTTCACATAAAAAACAGAGGATTACTTTAAAGAAACTGCAAAAAACAAAACTGAAAAATTCGATAAGGCTTGACAGCAATGCTCATGTAATGTGAAACAAATTAGAAGTTGATTCAACTTTAAGAAGCTCTTTGTTTTTTAAATAAATTGCTGTCTTTTTCTTTCTTGTCTACATTATATTGAATTAAATGAGGAAAAAAAACACTAAGGCAGAATAAATAGTTACACCACAGGTTGTGTATCGTTACATATCCGATAAACGTGACAGTTTGATACTTTTACGATGGTACTAATGCTTAAAAAAAAAACATACTGTACATCCATCCATCCATTTTCTACCACTTGTCCCTTTTGAGGTTGCTGGAGCCTATCTCAGCTGCTTTCAGGCGGTAGGCGGGGTACACCCTGGACAAGTCGCCACCTCATCGCAGGGCCATCACAGAAAGACACTGTACGAATGTCCAAAAACAATGCTTTTTCAATTTTACGGAATTTTGTGAAAAGCTAGTTTAGAACAGAATAGTAATTTATAGGGATAGAACGATATGAAAATTTCATACCATGGTTATTGTGACCAAAATTATCATTATTCTCGCAATATTGTTGAATGTGCCTAATTAGTACTTATACACACACTAAAATCTTTTAAACACGTTTTTTTAAACAATAAGATGAAATAAGTAAATAAACAGACCGACAATATTGTTGCTAAAAAGGACTGTGCTCCATTCTGCTCACAAAAATATGCAATTCTCTGTGAACACAACTTTGGCTTGTGCTATTAAGCTTGCATGTGTTTTAGTACACACATGCAAAGACAAGATACTTAACTTTCAAACTGGAAAACTTAATCTTTTGCAAATAATAGCTCATTTGGAATTTGATTTTAAAAAAAGATGGCACAACGGGCAAAAAAGACTGAGGAAGTTGAGGAATGCTCATCAAACGCTTATTTGGAACATCCCACAAGTGAACAGGCTAATTAGGAACAGGTGGGTGCCATGATTTGGTATAAAAGCAGCTTCCATGAAAAGCTCAGTCATTCAAAAACAAGGATTGGGCGAGGGTCACCACTTTGTGAACAAATGCGTGAGCAAATTGTCGAACAGTTTAAGAACAACATTTCTTAACGAGCTATTGCAACAAATTTAGGGATTTCACCATCTAAGGTCTATAATATAATCAAAAGGTTCAGTTAAACAAGGCGACTCGGTAAAGAATCTGGGTATTATCTTTGACCCAACTCTCTCCTTTGAGCCACACATTAAAAGCGTTACTAAAACGGCCTTCTTTCATCTCTGTAATATCGCTAAAATTCGCTCCACTAAAGACGCTGAGATCATTATCCATGCGTTTGTTACGTCTCGTCTCGATTATTGTAATGTATTATTTTCGGGTCTCCCCATGTCTAGCATTAAAAGATTACAGTTGGTACAAAATGCGGCTGCTAGACTTTTGACAAGAACAAGAAAGTTTGATCATATTACGCCTGTACTGGCTCACCTGCACTGGCTCCCTGTGCACTTAAGATGTGACTTTAAGGTTTTACTACTTATGTATGAAATACTGCACGGTCTAGCTCCAGCCTATCTTGCTGATTGTATTGTACCATATGTCCCGGCAAGGAATCTTCATTTAAAGGACTCCGTCTTATTAGTGATTCCCAAAGCCCAAAAAAAGTCTGCGGACTATAGAGCTTTTTCCATTCGGGCTCCAGTACTCTGGAATGCCCTCCCGGTAACAGTTCGAGATGCTACCTCAGTAGAAGCATTTAAGTCTCATCTTAAAACTCATTTGTATACTCTAGCCCAGGGGTCACCAACCTTTTTTGAAACCAAGAGCTACTTCTTGGGTACTGATTAATGCGAAGGGCTACCAGTTTGATACACACTTAAATAAATTGCCAGAAATAGCCAATTTGCACAATTTACCTTTAATAAATAAATCTATCTATCTATATATATATATATATATATATATATATATGTATATATATATATATACACAGTATATATATATATAAACAATAGGTATTTCTGTCTGTCATTACGTCATAGATTTTTTTTCCTTTTACGGAAGGTTTTTTGTAGAGAATAAATGATGAAAAAAACACTGAAGATTAAGATTAATTTTAGAATTTTGATGACATGTTTTAAATAGGTTAAAATTCAATTTGCACTTTGTTAGAATATATAACAAATTGGACCAAGCTATATTTATAACAAAGACAAATCCTTATTTCTTCTAGTCAAGAGAAAGTTGTCACGTAGCTCATGTCACAATAAAAGTTTTGTTAAAGACTTTATTTGTAGAGAATGACAGAAGGTATGTTTTCAGAGGTATTTTTGGTGTGAAAACAAAGTGAGAGGCATTCAGAACGAACCTACCTACAATGTAAACAAAGCTGTGGACGGGAGAAAGATTAACAAGGGTGACGTTTGTAATGCTTGGATTCAGAGTACAAATAGCATTACATGCCATCTTTGTGCACATATAAGTACAAAGTTTTTTCTTACAGCAGTTGACAGTTAAATAAGCTGCTGTTGCATTTAAAGGCTCTAACATAATCTGCAAAATGTTACTTGAAAGGAACTGTCTGTTGCAGGCGGCTTCAATAAAGATATTACATATGTATATGTGAACTGTACATAAAAAGTTATTTCTCTAATGTTTTTCCCAACTGTGGTTTGACTTCATGAGAAAGGCACACCTTTCTAATTGGTATGGACATAGAAAGGGACTTGTCTTAGGTCTGTTTTACATTGTGATATTTTTGCAGTAATAAACGATGAACCCCAGCCACACTGCTTGAAGTGAAATGGGTAGGATCATTTAATTTATTGCATGTTTACACTGTTGTCATGGCAACAGAAAAAGGACACCATTCAGCGCTTAGTGTTTATGTGAGAATAGTAAAAATAATATAATGTTATGGTGTTTTCTTTTAGCTGCATTTTTGACAGCCGTCAAAGTGAGATGTACAAACTTCTCTGAGCTACGATGGGCAGGTTTTACCACTTTTTCGTCAGAGACAGCCAAAAACATGCATAATATCACCAGTGCAATTTTAAGGGTTGCCTTATTTTCTTTAAAGTATATACGTTAAAAAATGTCCAGTGCGACCTCTACTGCATGTTGACAGGTGTGATTAATAATTATTTTAATTTAAAAAAAGATGAGCTCGGGGTATGGTTAGGGCATGGTTGAGCAGGTGAGAATGCCTGCAGAAAGCAAATTAGCCAACCATGACGGGGACTGGCTCCAGACAAATAGAGAGAACACGCCAATTACCAAGAAAGAAAACATCTCAAGAAGCACATAATTCAGTAAAGAGCGCATAAGCAGCATGGAGAACACACATTTGTCTATCCGAAAAAAATTATGTTTTGTTGACAATTCTCTCTCTTGCGTCCTCCTGGTGTGGTTTTTCATAGAATCCTTCCAAAAAATGCTATTGTTCATTCTATAATAGGCCATACAGCCATACACTGTCATTTCCAGACAATAAGCCGCAACCTTTTTCCCAAGCTTTGAATCCTGCGCGTTACACAATGCTGCAGCTAGTTTATGGTTTTTTCCAGGTTTACAAGCCTCTTCAAATCAGATCAATGATATTGCTCACATTAAATTAAACACACTCACATAATCATTACATCAGCTATTAAGCAGATTTAGGACACACTCTCATCATGGTGAAGACACGACAAAATGCACATGACACACCCCCCAAAGCCGAATGCAGCTGGCCCAACCATCGAAAAAGGAAACAGGGCCACCACACAGAACGGAAATCCACCACAACTAACGGGCCCCGAAAGGCCGCACAACCGTGTGCTGAAGAAGATGGCACAAGTCTAGTGGCGACCCACCTTGAGACTAAAGTGAAAATGCCAGAAGAAACATCCTTGATTCCCCTCAATTCGAACACCAAAAATGACGGCCCCAGGGCACAGAAGGGGGAGGATGAAGACAGCGCTAAATACCTGCAGTAGGCTAATGTAAGCCGTGTTACAGGCACTGTCTTTTGTTAAATTTGTAAATGAACAAAAGCTTCTGTGTAAGTATTGCATGTTTAAATGTATACACCTGTGACTTAAATACATGTGCAGCCAACATACTGTCTGTACACAATAGACTTGGTCCAAAAATTAAGTGGGTGCGCTTATATTTAGGCGGGCTTTACAGTCCTGAAATTATGGAAGTTATTTAACTTCCATAATTATTAAGTTCCAACACAATTGGGTTTTAACTAAATCTCTGTCCACATGAAAACACCTGTTTGATAACAAGTGAATTTTCTTAAATCATTTGTGTGCCTATAAAGTGAGACTTTAGATGAACATTCAATAAGTACATTATGTGAAAAATAGGCATTAATGAATTTGATTAACAATATTGTTTTTTAATGGTTCTTGCATATTCTAAGTTGCACTCATGGTCATTGAACAAAATGAAATCAGCACACGTACGGCAATAACATTATGATTATGATTATTTTTCACAATGGCCAGAGTTTTCCCATTGGCTTCTGTAGTGACAAAAACGCAACTACATTCAACAATGTATTCACTCATTTTACAGAACTAATTTTCACTTAACCTGTTTTTAATAATTGTGTTATATATCTTTTTTTTTTGGTCCCGTCCAGCTACTCAGGCAAATCATATTGTTTATGTAGACGCCCATATTTGCTGTACAGACTTACTTTATAAAAGCGAAGTGTAGGATACATTTATTGTTGCCTTATTTGTATTCTACTTTATTGAATTGATTTATATTAATGTTTGGTGCAGCCGGACCAGAGCAGGAGGGGATAGAAAGAGAAAAAAAAAAAAGACAGAGGGGGAAAAGACAGAGAGACAACAATTTCAACAACAATAACAATAACAACCACAACAACAAAAGAACAGCATCAGCAAATACGATATGTACAAATATGATACGAAAAGTGATAGCAAATAAGCAGTTAGTGAAGTAAATATAAATAACATAGAAATGACAATGAACATTATTGCACTACAAATAGAGCAATACAAATACCAATAGAAATGGCACTATTGATAATGAATAATAACAATTACTTCTATTATTAACAATACAAATGTTTCAAATGCAACAGTACATCGAGTACATATAATGATAACTTGAATTACAAAAGAAAGCAGATACATGGAGGGGAAGAAAGAGAAGCGAACTGTATTAACCTTGTAGATTGTTATCGTAACACTTGGTTAAGCTTTGTCAGTGTGCCAAGTTTTACCCAGTTTCCCCTAGGTGAACCACGTTAATACATGTTTGATAAAATGTGATTATATTGCTTGAGTGTAGGTATGCATATGTGTTTGTATATGTACAGTATGTGTATATGTATGTATGTACAGTGAATGTGTGTGTGGATGTATGTACAGTATGTACTGTATTTGGGAGAGTATGTATCTATGTATGTGGGTAAGTAACTATGTACAGTATGTAGTAATAGTGGTGTGATATTTACTTATTTGCTCAACAAAAACACAACAATGGCTAGTCATAAAATATGTAAAGGTGTTGTTTTGGAGAGTATCTTGTATTTTCCCAATGATGAGTCTCTTCTTTGCAAAAGCTGTAACACGGCCACGGATATGCTTCATGACTCAGCTTGATTAAGGCCACTTGCCTTTTATCATAAGCAGCAAGGGCGCAGACATGCTAATCTGTTTGTTTAATAGTGTTCGGATGCATGCATGTGCTGTACAAAATGTGGGTGATTTAACTTTCTGAGAAAGGATTTCCTGCCCCCAACTCGTTGTGATTTGTTGCTGTAATGTTAGCCTTCAGCTTTGGGTGATGCAACACAGGTGATGTTGTTCTGCAAGTATTCAAACCTGCCCGCACCCATGGCTGCTTCCCACGCAGTCATTTACTATGTTTGTGCTTGTATCTGTGTAAAGGAGTGTGAAAAACTATCATCACCGGAAGTGCTTCCTGCTGTGTGATGAATACATCTCTGTGTCATAAAAACATTCACACCACCCCCTCTTTTTTCCCTTAGAGTAGCTGACCTGACATGTGACTTCACAGTTATGCCTGAACGAAAATATCTGGTCAAATATATGTGACCCTAAAGTGCATTTCCCTAAAATGTATTCTATTACACTACTACATGCAGGTGGAACCGGCAAGGGCCCATAGTTTTGATCCAAGACCAACTGCTAAAAATGGAAGCAGGAAGAAAATAGAAGCATTTATTAGTTCTAATGCACCAAACTATTTTAAACTGACACTGATTACTGTTACTCTAATGGAGGCGTGGGTGAGTGGACCCAAAAACAGACAAACTAACTCAAGACTGTTGTCAAATTTGAGCTAATAACCAAACATTCAAGGACTACAGGCAAGAAGGAAAATAAAGAACAAACTATCTGAACTATATGAACTACTAAGGCAATGAGTTAGCAAATCATTAGGGCACATAGGTAAAGGGGTGATTTGCTGGACACAAACTGAGATAAACTACCACAGCAGCAGCCAGACAGGCACAAACAAAAAAATCTAACATACATGCAATTATTTTCTTTGTCAAAATCTGCCAAAAAACCAAACAAAACGGAACCTGTGAGGTCAAACTATGCATTTCAGGATGCTGGTCAGCCTTCGATTTTTGGGAGCTTTCAAAAGACAGATGTCTACAGTAGTTGTCATAACTGTAGTTGTCATCGTAAAATGTTTATCAAATGGGTATTTTTATCTGTCATGAATTAAAAATACATGTTTCCAATTGGTGTGGCAGAGGCATCCTAAGCACTGTGTTCAACATTGTCACACGAGCACAACAAGTACGGTTGTATCGGGATGTTACTATCACAGTATTTCTGTTTCAAACTGCTAT